>NC_056733.1:1004857129-1004887129 GCF_019279795.1 Protopterus annectens | reverse complement strand
AACAAATCAGCATGTATGGTGGAGAAGTAGATCTTTTGTGAATTTTGGGTACTCCAAAAATCTTCCCTATTTTAGGATTACAGGTCAGAAAAAAAGAATACATACTATCGGTGATAACACCGTCAAGCAAATTGTCATATAACTACATATCTGTCTGTAGGCTTTATTAATTGTGCTTTTGCTAACTTTCTCATAAAAGGTGGGATCTCCCAGCAAATCACTCATATTATTAAAGAGGTCATCTTTTCGGACCACCACCATAGATCCCCTTTAGTCCACCTTCATAAATCTTAAACTAGAATCCTGATGCATCTTTTTCTGACTGAGTCTTTAAGAAATAGGGGGTAATTCAATATACCATACATGGACTGTGTAGGAGTAGTGTAGCAGCCTGAACAGGGAATATGGCTGTTGAGCGATCCAGGAAACAGGGCTGGGGGCGTGCATAAGCGTGCAGACACCATGCAGACACAGAGTTGTCCATGGAATGCAAATCACCTCATCTGCTGGTGAAAACCATGCAAATGAGGTGATTTCTCGATTCAGCAAACAGAAAGGTATCCATGTAGGTGCCGTGTCTGCAGGAAAAATGTGCAAACCGTGTACCTGACTATAAAATTTAAACAGGGGCTATAACAGCCCAAATAAACAGTTGTATATGTCACAGTAGCAATGCAAATGGCCAAATCTATGGCCATTAAGTCGAAAAAGTAATGCACTATATAAAAAAATTATCTTTTTTTTAAATACATATGCCACATTTAAGCGACAAGCAGCAACACACAAACAAGCTAGTTAAACAAAAATAGTGTAAAATATGAAATATAAAGGTATGCAATGTTATTGCATTATAGTGGTCAACATGCAGAGTCATACAATGGCAGGTTATAGTGGCAACTAAGGAGATAGGCCCTGGTGTAGTGCTGTATCCAGGTTATATGCAATTAGGTGTATGTACAATACAATGGCAGGTTGTTCTTCATTAGCACTCTTAAAGAAGATAGCAAAGTTCTTCATTAGCACTCTTCAAGAAAAATCTTGATGAGTGGATGGGAAATAGGAAATACACCCTGGAGATGACTTCTGTGTCTCTGCTCGACAGTGGCACAGGAAAATAACTTTCTTGGGTGGCGTAAGCCAGGGAACCTTGTTGGCAAGGCGTACGTAGGCCCTTGGACCGATAGCCTAGTACCTACCTATGAACCTATGAACCTATGTAAATGAGCCAAGGTTATTGAATCGCAAAAAGGGCCACCATGTCCATAGGTACTAAATGTGGTAGGACTAGAACTGTGTTGGTGTAGGCACAAGAGATAGCTAACATTAAAAGGGGGTGTGTCATTACATGTTAAAGCAGATTGGAGCTTAGAGACACCTGATCACTCAGTTAAGTACAGCTAAGCAGCGGTATGTGCCTGATGCTATACTTAGCACTGTGACACATGTTTTAGCTAGTTAAAGAAAAGATAAGCATGCCCCTGTATAGGGGACAGTCTAAACTGCTGAGCAATGTTTATACTAGTGCTGTGGAGCTTAGCAGTGGAAGAAACTGGGAAAAAAATAAAAGGAAATAGCCTGAGCAAGCCAATCAAGTATAACAGACTGATAAGCCCTGTTACACTGACACTGGCCCATTCAAACCCCTCAATGATATACCTGCCAGGTGGAATATATCATAGTCAGCCAATCACACAGACTGCATCTGCAGCTCACCAGTACAAAGTATGCATACACCCATCAGTCAGATTTTTTCTACATACTCTGCACCATTGGCGGACACACTTGGGAATTTTAACTGACAAAATGATTGGGGCTGCTGCTGCTTTTTTACATCTCTACATGCTACAGGCTGAGGCCAGTGATGAGGATGATGCTGACAACTGGCCCAGACCAAGGAGGAGAAGAGTGTTCAGATCCAGGGTAACCTTTCAGGGGCTACATGAGCTGGAGATAGTAGAGAGCTACACGGTGGACAGGACATACTACAGCAACTCACTGAGCTCTGCCAGCCTCACCTCAGACCAAAAACCAAGAGACGGGAACCCATCCCAGTGGAAACAAAGGTATGTGTAGCCTTAAGAATTCCAGCTACAGATACTTTCCAAAGACCTACTTAGGACATTGTGGGGACCTCACAAGCATCCGCATCCAGGATACTCCACCAGTACCTGGATGTCATGCTAACACATGCCAGTAAGAACATTTGTTTTCCCAGCCCCCCTGAAGAGAGGACCATCAATATGAATCTCTTCCACCATGTAGCACACTACCCAGAGGTACTGGGTGCCATAGACTGCACTCATGTGCACATCAAAGCACCAGCCTGTGAGGACGATAGAGTTGACATTAACCACACTGCCAGTTTGTGTGCAATACCCAGGGCATTATCATCAACATGTGTGCTGGAAGCCCTGGCAGTTATCACGACTCCCACATCTGGCACAAACCACAGCTTCACCAGGCATTTGCCAGGGGAGATGTCCCGTATGGCCATCTAGTGGGAGATGCTGACTACTCACTGGAACTGTGGATGATGACACCCATCAGAAAAGCACAAACACCAGCTGAAGAACCCCATAATAAGGCACATGTACAAACTAGGAATATTGTAGAGTCTGTGTTTTGGCTGCTCAAGTCACGGTTCACTGTCCTGACAAATCTGCTGGAGCCCTGCAGTACTCTCCAGCCACATGTGCACACATGTTCATAGTACCTGCCATGCTACACAGTATGATCCTATGGAAACAGCTGTGGCAGAAACATCACAGGGAAGGGAGACATAGCCCCCCACCATTGCCAAGGTCCCCACAGGCACAGGGAGATTCGGAGGAGGAACCCCCTGAGCCTGTCTCTGTAGGCAGATGTAGGCATGCCTAGTACACCCTAGCTTTGGCAAAGAGGCAATCCATAAGACATACACTGACAACCTAGGGGACCAGGGACTGACACCTCACTCAGACTCACATACACACAGTAAAAAGGATGTCAGCCACATCACACTACCTGTACCTTACCATGTATAGGCTGTGTACTGCATGCATCTGACAGAGTCAGCCCTGAAGCACTGTCCTCTCAACTGCTGCAGGCACAAAGTAAGTCACTCTTCATAACAACAAATGAATGGGGTAGGTGACTGTGGTAGCATATGTATAGTATTGCTGCATGTATGCAAGGAAATTGAGTTGGATACCATGATAGCAGCAGGCAATAGACAGCTATGTGGGACAACAAGAACTCTCTGCCAAATACTGGCCACCCCAGAATATGCAGTAGGCCCCAAGCCAGCAAAACCCACTGCACTTTGTGAGGGACGTACAAACAGTGGGGTCATAGGACAGATACATGGACATCAATGTTGGAGTCCCATACTTACCTCTCAACCTCTTAGAGCAAGAAATCTGTACAAAGCCATAAAGAAATGTAGAAAAGGCCCAAAACAGGAACAAGTGTTCAATATTTGCCTTACAAGCATAGAAAGTCGATAGAATAACAGGTTTTGTAGTAGCATGAATTCTCTGAAGGGTAAGAAGTCTGAAACTCAAATGTCTGTCATTACCTTCTAACTTCAGTCTTTAATGATTTGCCAGTAATTTTCCAGACAACCACAATGTTATGGAAAACAGACCCAACATGTGAGGCAAACACCTGGACATTTGGCGAAAATCTGTACAATCGAGATGTCTAGTCCATTACCCCTGACACACCTATGTTCCCATAGAACTGCAGTAACAGTTATGTTTGTAAGGTAATAGCAGCAGACCACACATTCCCAGGGCTGTCCCAATCAACTTGCTAATGTTCCATTTCCTCAATATGCAGGGGTCAATGTGCTAGGTATGTGGGTGGTTAATAGTGTAAAAATGTAGGCAGCACTGACTGGTGACTGTAGTGGCTCACTGGGCTAAATACATTAATTTGGGTGACAAGGTCCATGATTCAAGACTATCTGTGCCTACTGTTTTGCATGTCATCTACACCTATGGTAGGAGTTCTACAGGCTGTCCAGAAGTCAGTATTTGTTTCTGCAGGAAAGCTGGACAATGGAGGGACAAGAGACCACAGATATGGAAAGTACACAGCTCTGAGTAACCTAGACAGTGCCTACTAGAAGAGCAGGTTGTGACAAGTCAGTCTAGTGCCAGGATACAAAGGCTGCCATGTGTAACAATTCAGTGAGCAGCATTCATACCCCAGGAATTTCAAGGTTTCTCAGAATGTCCACACACATGCATTGTATATCTGTTCTGTTTGTCATAACATTGCATTTGTCTGGCAAACTATTGGCAAACCAATTCAGATTTGTGTGAAAACATAAATGACATATGGCTGAGATGCAGACTTCAAACCCATAAGAAAATGTAAGCTAACAGAAAACCAGTCTTCCTACTGTCTATGTTTGGATGAACAATATTATGATGCTGTCCCCATGTCTGAGCCTGTGTCCGACTGTGATATATGGCTGTCAAGATGTCTGGCTGTAAGAGTTTGAGAGGTATGGCCAACATGTAGCATTAGAAAAACAGTGCAACATAAACTATCTGAGGGCCAGAGCAGATTTATGGGGCACAATGCTGGCCAACCTGCTAAACAGGTACAGGCAGAGGTGTGCAGTCTGTAACCATGTGTGTGATGTTACAACTTCTACCCCAGTCACACCATAACTACAATTACATAAGAGCAACAACTGTGGACAAAGCCTGTGAGTGGAGCAGAGCAGGACAAAGGGCCACATATAAGGGGAAGGAGGAACCAGACAAATGTAGAATGTGCAAACTAGAACAGCTTCTGGAGTAGCATGGGTTCCCTGCAGTGTATGGAGTCAGAAGACAAATGTCTGTCAGTGGTTCCTCATATTAATCTATACTGATCTGCCACTGACATACCAGAAAATCACAGTGCTGTGCAAAATGTACCTCACATATTATGCAAAACTTTGCTCAGTCCAATACAGTCTGCACCCACCCTAGATATGACTCAGTTAATTAGGATAGCACACAGCCAGGAGATACCTCAGCCAGTATATCAGTGAGGTGCTGGACTGTTTACAGAGGTTCATCAGCCAATTGGCTGTAGCACACAAAATCCTGGACTGGGGTACAGATAGGTCTGGCCTGGAGTCTCACTCTTACTATTGATGGTCATACTGGGCATGCTCCTACACTTAGCTACTTGAACTAGTATGCACATATATCCCATGTGCATACAGACAGCTATGTACACCTTAACTGTCTATCCCCACCCCATCACACACGTTTACCCCCTTCTATCCATATATGGCACATATAACATTTATCTGGATCTGTTGAGTGTGATATACATACAGATATATAGGCAACATATAGAAATATATCACTTATCGACAGGCAGATACAGGGGGAGAGACAGAGAGAAAAATAGAGAGAGAGAGAGAGAGAGAGAGACCCTGAAAGGCATAGAGTGGTGTCCTGCAACAGCCATACATACACCAATTTTAATCATTGGCATGTGCAAATACTATGGTGAGGCCCATTGTGTGATAGTAGGTAGGGTGGAGCTATAATCCCACATCAGTCACCATGTGTGTGTGTGTGTGTGTCTGTGTGTGTGTGTGTTTCTGTATGTATTACACATACAGCAGAATACATACATGCAAAAGGCCTATATCTGTGTAAAGGCCACCCATATTTTGGCTCTGTGACTACTGTCCTCCACAACAGTGGTCTCCCTGTCAGCAGCTACTGATGCTTATCCAGCCCAACAGCACTGGCAGACACCCTCTACATGTGTAAGTTCAGTGATGCAGGCAATAAGTACATAGTGCTATAGTGTACAGAGTTAGATAGGTAGTGATTCAATTCCCAATGATGACAACTGAGTGTATGTGTGTAAATAAGTATAGGTCCTTGTGGCTGTGTGTATTTCCTGCTTATGTGTGACAATGCCAATACATTTTGAGGCCTGTTAACCCCCCATTGACCTACTTTACAGGGCCTGCTAATGTTATCCACTTTAGATACACCATTGGACATCTCCAGGCATTTAAGCTCTGTGGATCATACGATAAATGCGTAGTACTATAGTACATACAACTAGATAGGTAGGGATTCTGATCTCAACACTGCCAACTGTGTGTGTGTGTGTGTGTGTGTGTGTGTGTGTGTGTGTGTGTGTGTGAAGCATATCTCCTGTGTGTGTTGGCTATATGATTTTGAGGCATGTTACACCCTGCTGACTCCCTCATTTCATTACTTTACAGGGCCTGCTGATGTCATCCACCTTAGATACACCATCGGACACTTTCATAGGTTCATAGGTTCATACTAGGCTATCTGCCCTGGGGCAATTATAAGTCTAGCCCAATTTTGTTTGGCTTACGCCACCCCTTGATTTGACTACACTGTGACCTTTTTACGGTTTAGTTTACTGTGCCTCTGTCTAATAGTGACACGGAAGTAATCCCCGGGACAAGCCTACGATCCCCCATCCACTCATCAAGATTCTTCTTGAAGATATTCAGTGAGGTGCTCTGCCTAACATGAATTGGAATTCTGTTCCAGAGCGAAGGGAGCCTCTGGGTTATGAATCTGTCCCTCCAGCAAGTCCTATTTATTTCTGTGCTGAGGTTCAAGTCCCTCGAGCATGTGGCTCTAAGGGATTTGGGTCTAAGGGGTCCTGGCATATAAACTCCCTGGTGCATGTGGTAATTACATAGCACTATAGTAGATACAACTAGACAGGTAGGGGCTCTAATCTCAATACTACTGACTGTGTGTGAATATCTCCTGTGGCTGTCCTCTGTGGGTGGTTGGTTATACCATTTTGAGGCCTGTTCCACCCTGCTGACTCCCTCATTGCATTAATTTACAGGTCCTCCTGATGTCATCCACTTTAGATGCACCATTTGATACTCTGCAGGCCATACCTCTCAACTGTATACAGTTTTGCAGAATGTTCAAATGTTTGCCTCATATATTTGGTCTATGTGTCATAAAATTGTGGTTTCCTGGCAAATCAATGGCAAATCACTGAGAGTTTAAGTCAGACAATAATGACAGATATTTGAGTTTCAGACTTCATACCCTTCACAAAAGTAATGCTAATGCGAAATCTGTCACTCTGTCAGTTATCTAAGTTTGTAAGAGCAATATGTAAAATGTGTCACTATTTTTGGGCCTGTATCTCCCCATAAGTGTAGGCTTTGTCCACATGTATTGCTTTAAGAGGTTGTAAGGTATGCCCCAGGCATATAAGCTCTGTGACACATGCAATGACATAGCACTATAGTACATACAACTAGATAGGTAGGGGTTCTAATTTCAATAGTGGCAACTATGTGAGTGTATGTGTCTCTCTATGCATATCCCCTGTAGCAGTGTTGCTGTTTTGCCTGTGTGTGCAATGGTTATACCATGTTGTGTGCCTGTGCCACCATGTTAACTCCACCATCATCAACCTATTCAGGGCCTACAGATGCCATCCACCTTAGATGCAGAGGTAGACCTTTACAAACACAATAGGACTGTGGCACATGCAATATGTATGGCAGGCTATAGTGTACATAAGTACATAGATAGGTGTTGTAATCTCAAAACTGGCAACTCTCTGTGAACGTGTGTTGCAATGCATGTCCCCCTGCAGCAGTGTGTGTGACACGGTTAGACCATTTCAAGGGCATGTTATCCCCTCAGCAGCATTCTTTGCAGTGCCTGCAGATGTCATCCACCTGAACAGTAGTGGCAGACACTGCAAAACTGTATTAGCTCTGTGGTTCATGCACAATGTATATAGTGCTGTCATATGTAAAACTAGCCAGGTATGGGGTTCTACTATCAACAAGGCCAGTTCATGAATGTGTGTGTGTGTGTGTGTGTGTGTGTGTGTGTGTGTGTGTGTGTGTGTGTGTGTGTGTGTGTGTGTGTGTGTGTGTGTATGTATATCCCCTTGCAGCAGTGTGACTGTGTTAGGGCCACAAACATACCTCTTGGCCCCTTAAGAGGAAGACATCTGGATAAAGCCATACAAAGTGGGACAAAAGGCAAATATCTGGGTCAATCTTTAAATATTGCTGTGACAAACATAGAAAGTAGATAGCATAACAGGTTGTGCATTCACATGCATTTTCTGAAAGGAATGAAGTCTGACAGGAAAATATCGGTCAGTATTGTGTAACATCAGTCGTTAATGATTTCTCATGAATTTCCCAGAAAACCACAATGTTATTACAAACAGAACAAAAATATGTGGCAAACATCATGATATTCTGCAGAAATCTGTAGAAGTGAGAGGTATGGCCACCACCTGTCCCACCCTGCAGGTTGCAGTTCATGTGTGGCCAGGTGTGACCTGTGACAACGACTCAACAATATAGAGGTCCCCAGAGTGTAAGACAACAAATATTTCCTAACGTTGTCTACTAGTTCCATAAAGCAGTTATTTCACATCAGAAGCACCTTAATGTTATGAGAAATAGCATAACCTATGGTAATGTGACACAAAGAAGCTGTCATATTGGCAAACCAAGGGAAGTCTTGTCCATTGCACTTGTTGTGGGTATGGTATGTAATGGCAACTGTCGCGGTACTACAAGACGTGTCCCACAGTCCACATTTTATAAGGTGGAAATCCTACACTGTCTTGTCTATGTGTGTGCAATGTGTAGACATGTGTAGGCCCTGTGAGTGGCTGTTACCACAATGACCCACATGTATCTAGGCATGAATGCTAACTGCCACCACCCACATATGTAAGTACTGCCTAAGGCTGCGGCAGCTGTAAGTAGTGTGCTATCTGTCAATGACCAACAAACTGATGAGAAGACACTGCAGTGGGGTCATACAGTGGTTATGGAATGGCACCAAGATCCTGGCTTCAAACTGAATGCAGAAAACAGTACCATAATTCCATATGGCAAAGGAAATGGCTCCACTATGTCCCACAGCAATGGCAACCCCATAAACACACAAACTGCATTGACAGACCTGGCTACTCAGGTTGATAACACTTTTGCCTTCAGTCATCAAGTAGTATCAGTTGTCAGAAAAGGCTTGGATGTAGTTTACCACATAGATAAAGGGACTGCATCCAGACAAAAGGTGGGCATTACCTCTGCATAATCCTCAGTCGGTACAACAATTTATTATCATCATGGCCAGTCTGGTATGTACATATGCAGACATCTGCACCAACTAGAAAGGCTATGTTAACACCCACAAAGGTTATCCATGGCCTTCAACACCTGTGCTATGCAGACAGCCTTTTATCAGTAGTGACCCACTTGGTATCAGATAGGTGTCCTTCAACAGCTGCTCCATATATGTGAGTCTAACTCTGTGCATATTACCAGCATGACAGGCCTGAATCACATATGCAACAACAAATCAACTTGCTGGTCTCTAAATGGCCACTGTAGAACATGTCCTCTGTTGGTCTTTGAATGGTCACTGTTGATCATGTCCTTTGTTCTTTGTATAGTCACTGTAGATCATATCCTCTGCTCGTTTCTGAATGGTCACTGTTGATCATATCCTCTGTTGGTCTCTGAATGGTCACTGTGTAGATCATGTCCTATGTTGTTTTCTATTCACTGTGTATCTTGTCCTCTGTTGGTCTCTAAAAGGTCACTGCGTATCATGTCCTCTGTTGGTCTCTGAATGTTCACGTTTTATCATGTCCATCTGTTGATCTCGGACTGGTGACTGTGTATCATGTCCTTTGTTGGTATCTGAAAGGTCACTGTAGATCATGTCCTCTGTTGGTCTCTGACAGGTCACTGTAGATCATGTCCTCTGTTGGTCTCTGAATGGTCACTGTAGATCAGGTCCTCTGTTGGTCTCTGAATTGTCACTGTTTATCATGTCTTCTGTTGGTCTCTGAATGGTCACTGTAGATCATGTATTCTTTTGATCTGTGAAAGGTTACTGTGTGTCATGTCCTCTGATGGTCTCTGAATGGTCACTGTAGATCATGCCCTCTGTCGTTCGGGGAAAGTTCATTGCAGACCATTTAGAGATCAAGAGGACATGATCTACAGTGACCTGTCAGAGAACAACAGAGGACATGATCTACAGTGACCTTTCAGATACCAACAAAGGACATGATGCACAGTGACCATTCAGAGACCAACAGAGGACATGATACACAGTGACTATTCAGAAAGCAACAGAGGGCATGATCTACAGTGACCATTCAGAGACCAAAAAAAAATATGATCGACAGTGACCATTCAGAGACCAACAGAGGACATAATCTACAGTGGCCTTCAGAGACCAACCGAGGACATGATCTGCAGTGAACTTTCAGCGACCAACAGAGGGCATGATCTAACATTACCATTCAGAGACCAACAGAGGACATGATACACAGTAACCTTTCACAGATCAAAATAATACATGATCTACAGTGACCATTCAGAGACCAACAGAGGACATGATAAACAGTGACAATTCAGAGACCAACAGAGGACATGATCTACAGTGACCATTCAGAGACCAGCAAAAGACATGATACGTGATGACCATTCAGATATCAACAGATGGACATGATACAAAGTGACCATTCACAGACCAACAGAGGACATTATGCACAGTGACCATTCAGAGACCAACAGAGGGTATGATCTACAGTGACAATTCAGAGAACAACAGAGAACAGGATCTACAGTAACCATTCAGAGACCAACAGATGACTTCATCTACAGTGACCTTTCAGAGACCAACAGAGGGCATGATCTACAGTGACCTTTCAGAGACCAACACAGGACATGTTACACAGTTACTATTCATTGACCAACAGAGAACATGATCTACAGTCACTATTCAGAGAAAACCAGAGGACATGATATACAGTGACCATTCAGAGACCAGTGGAGGACATGAAACACAGTGATCAATCAGAGAACAATGGAGGACATGATACACAGTGACCTTTTAGAGACCAACAGAGGACATACAACACTATGTATCACGTCTTCTGTTGTTCTCTGAAAGGTAACTGTAGATCATGTCCTCTGTTGGTCTCTGACAGGTAACTGTAGATCATGTCCTCTGCTGCTCTCTGAATGGCCACTGTAGATCATGTCCTTTGTCCGTCTCTGAATTGTCACTGTTTATCTTGTCCTCTGATGGTTTCTGAATGGTCACTGTAGGTCATATATTATTTTGATGTGTGAAAGGTTACTATGTATCATGTCTTCTGTTTGTTTCTGAATGGTCACTGTAGATAATGTCCTCTTTTGTTCTCTGAATGTTCACTGTAGATCATGTCCTCTGTTTTTCTCTGAAAGGTTACTGTGTATCATGTCCACTGTTGGTCCCTGAATGGACACTGTGTGTCATGTCCTCTGGTCTCTAAATGGTCACAGTAGAACATGCCCTCTGTTGGTGTCTGTATGGTATCTGTAGATCATATCCTCTGTTTATTTCAGAATGGTCACTGTAGATCATGTCCTATGCTGTTCTCTAGTAACTGTGTTGTATGTCCTCTGTTGGTCTCTAAAAGATCACTGTGTATCATGTCCTCCATTGTTCTCTGATTGATCACTATGTTTCATGTCCTCCACTGGTCTCTGAATGGTCACTGTATATTATGTCCTCTGTTGGTCCCTGAATGGTCACTGTGTATCATGTCCTATGTTGGTCTCTGAATGGTCACTGTGTATCATGTCCTCTGATGATCTCTGGGCAGTCACTACAGATCATGCCCGTTGTTGATCTGTGAAAGGTCACGGTGTATCATGTCCTCTGTTGGTCTCTGAATGGCCACTGTAGATCATGTCCTCTGTTTGTCTCTTGTCAATGTGTATCATGTCCTCTGTTAGTCTCTGAATGGTCACTGTAGATCATGTTCTATCTTGGTCTCTGAATGGTCACTGTGTATCATGTCCTCTCTTGGTCTCTGAATGGTCACTGTGTATCATGTCCTCTGGTCTCTAAAAGGTCACTGTAGAACATGTCCTCTGTTGGTCTCTGAATGGTAACTGTTGATCATGTCCTTTGTTGTTCTTCGTATGGTCACTGTAGATCATATCCTCTGCTCATTTCTGAATGGTCACTGTTGATCATGTCCTCTGTTGGTCTCTTGTCAATGTGTATCATGTCCTCTGTTAGTCTCTGAATGGTCACTGTAGATCATGTTCTATCTTGGTCTCTGAATGGTCACTGTGTATCATGTCCTCTCTTGGTCTCTGAATGGTCACTGTGTATCATGTCCTCTGGTCTCTAAAAGGTCACTGTAGAACATGTCCTCTGTTGGTCTCTGAATGGTAACTGTTGATCATGTCCTTTGTTGTTCTTTGTATGGTCACTGTAGATCATATCCTCTGCTCATTTCTGAATGGTCACTGTAGAACATGTCCTCTGTTGGTCTCAAAAAGGTCACTGTGTATCATGTCCTCCATTGTTCTCTGATTGATCACTGTGTATCATGTACTCCACTGGTCTCTGAATGGTCATTGTATATCATGTCCTCTGTTGGTCCCTGAATGGTCACTGTGTATCATGTCCTTTGTTGGTCTCCGAATAGTCACTGTGTATCATGTCCTCTGTTGTTCTCTGGGTGGTCACTGTAGATCATGCCCGTTGTTGATCTGTGAAAGGTTACGGTGTATCATGTCCTCTGTTGGTCTCTGAATGGTCACTGTAGATCTTGTCATCTCTTGGTCTCTGAATGGTCACTGTGTATCATGTGCTCTCTTGGTCTCTGAATAGTCACTGTGTATCATGTCCTCTGGTCTCTAAATGGTCAATGTGGAACATGTCCTCTGCTGGTCTCTGAATGGTCACTGTTGATCATGTTCTTTGTTGTTCTTTGTATGGTCACTGTAGATCATATCCTCTGCTCGTTTCTGAATGGTCACTGTTGATCATGTCCTCTGTTGGTCTGTGAATGGTCACTGTGTAGATCATGTCCTATGCTGTTCTCTAGTCACTGTGTTGTATGTCCTCTGATGGTCTCTAAAAGGTCACCGTGTATCATGTCCTTCATTGTTCTCTGATTGATCACTGTGTTTCATGTGCTCCACTGGTCTCTGAATGGTCACTGTATATCATGTCCTCTGTTGGTCCATGAATGGTCACTGTGTATCATGTCCTATGTTGGTCTCTGAATGGTCACTCTGTATCATGTCCTCTGTTGATCTCTGGGCGGTCACTACAGATCATGCCCGTTGTTGATCTGTCAAAGGTCACGGTGTATCATGCCCTCTGCTCGTCTCTACATGGTCACTGTAGATCATGTCCTCTGTTGGTCTCTGAATGGTCACTGTGTATCACGTCCTCTATTGGTCTATGAAAGATCACTGTAGATCATGGTCTCTGTTTGTCTCTGAGTGGTCATTGTAGATCATGTCCTCTGTTGGTCTCTTGTCAATGTGTATCATGTCCTCTGTTAGTCTCTGAATGGTCACTGTAGATCATGTTCTATCTTGATCTCTGAATGGTCACTGTGTATCATGTCCTCTGGTCTCTAAATGGTCACTGTAGAACATGTCTTCTGTTGGTCTCAAAAAGGTCACTGTGTATCATGTCCTCCATTGTTCTCTGATTGATCACTGTGTATCATGTCCTCCACTGGTCTCTGAATGGTCACTGTATATCATGTCCTCTGTTGGTCCCTGAATGGTCACTGTGTATCATGTCCTTTGTTGGTCTCAGAATGGACACTGTGTATCATGTCCTCTGTTGTTCTCTGGGTGGTCACTGTAGATCATGCCCGTTGTTGATCTGTGAAAGGTCACGGTGTATCATGTCCTCTGTTGGTCTCTGAATGGTCACTGTAGATCTTGTCATCTCTTGGTCTCTGAATGGTCACTGTGTATCATGTGCTCTGTTGGTCTCTGAATGATCACTGTAGATCATTCCTCTGTTGGACTCTGAATGGTCACTATACATCATGTCCTCTGGTCTCTGAATGGTCATTGTAAATCATGTTCTCTGGTCTTTGAATGGTCACTGTGTATCATGTCCTTGGTTGGTGTCTGGTCACTGTAGATCATGTCCTCTGTTCTCTCTGAATGGACACTGGGTTTCATGTCCTCTGTTAGTCTCTATATATTCATTGTCTATCATGCCCTCTGTAGGTCACTAAAACGACAGTGTATACCATGTCCCATGTTGGTCTCTGAAAGGTCACTGTGTATCATGTCCTCTATTGGTCACTGAATGGTCACTGTCTATCATGTGCTCTGTTGGTCTCATAATGGTCACTGTAGATCATGTCCTCTGTTGGTCTCTGAATGGTCACTGTGTATCATGTCCTCTATTGCTCTATGAAAGATCACTGTAGATCATGGTATCTGTTTGTCTCTGAATGGTCACTGTAGATCATGTTTTCTGTTGGCCTCTTGTCAATGTGTATCATGTCCTCTGTTAGTCTCTGAATGGTCACTGTAGATTATGTTCTCTCTTGGTCTTTGAATGGTCACTGTGTATCATGTCCTGTCTTGGTCTCTGAATGATCACTGTGTGTCATGTCCTCTGGTCTCTAAATGGCCACTGTAGAGCATGTCCTCTGTTGGTCTTTGAATGGTCACTGTTGATCATGTCCTTTGTTCTTTGTATGGTCACTGTAAATCATATCATCTGCTTGTTTCTGAATGGTCACTGTCGATCATGTCCTCTGTTGGTCTCTGAATGGTCACTGTGTAGATCATGTCCTATGTTGTTCTCTATTCAATGTGTATCTTGTCCTCTGTTGGTCTCTAAAAGGTCACTGTGTATCATGTCCTCTGTTGGTCTCTGAATGGTCACGTTTTATCATGTCCATCTGTTGATCTCAGAATGGTGACTGTGTATCATGTCCTTTGTTGGTATCTGAAAGGTCACTGTAGATCATGTCCTCTGTTGGTCTCTGACAGGTCACTGTAGATCATGTCCTCTGTTGGTCTCTGAATGGTCACTTTAGATCATGTCCTCTGTTGGTCTCTGAATTGTCACTGTTTATCATGTCTTCTGTTGGTCTCTGAATGGACACTGTCGATCATGTATTCTTTTGATCTGTGAAAGGTTACTGTGTATCATGTCCTCTGATGGTCTCTGAATGGTCACTGTAGATCATGCCCTCTGTCATTCGGGGAAAGTTCATTGCAGATCATGTCCTCGGTTGGTCTCTGAGTTATCACTGTAGATTATGTCCTCCGTTCATCTCTGAATGGTCACTGTAGATCATGTCCTCTGTTGGTTTCTGAATGGACACTGTGCATCATGTCCTCTGTTGGTCTCTGAATGGTCACTATGTATCACGTCTTCTGTTGTTCTCTGAAAGGTCACTGTAGATCATGTCCTCTGTTGGTCTCTGACAGGTCACTGTAGATCATGTCCTCTGCTGCTCTCTGAATGGCCACTGTAGATCATGTCCTTTGTCCGTCTCTGAATTGTCACTGTTTATCTTGTCCTCTGATGGTTTCTGAATGGTCACTGTATGTCATGTATTATTTTGATGTGTGAAAGGTTACTATGTATCATGTCTTCTGTTTGTTATTGAATGGTCACTTTAGATCATGTCCTCTTTTGTTCTCTGAATGTTCACTGTAGATCGTGTCCTCTGTTTTTCTCTGAAAGGTTACTGTGTATCATGTCCGCTGTTGGTCTCTGAATGGTCACTGTGTGTCATGTCCTCTGGTCTCTAAATGGTCACAGTAGAACATGTCCTCTGTTGGTGTCTGTATGGTATCTGTAGATCATATCCTCTGTTCATTTCAGAATGGTCACTGTAGATCATGTCCTATGCTGTTCTCTAGTAACTGTGTTGTATGTCCTCTGTTGTTCTCTGATTCATCACTATGTTTCATGTCCTCCACTGGTCTCTGAATGGTCACTGTATATCATGTCCTCTGTTGGTCCCTGAATGGTCACTGTGTATCATATCCTATGTTGGTCTCTGAATGGTCACTGTGTATCATGTCCTCTGTTGATCTCTTGGCGGTCACTACAGATCATGCCTGTTGTTGATCTGTGAAAGGTCACGGTGTATCATGTCCTCTGTTGGTCTCTGAATGGTCACTGTAGATCATGTCCTCTGTTGGTCTCTTGTCAATGTGTATCATGTTCTCTGTTAGTCTCTGAATGGTCACTGTAGATCATGTCCTCTGTTGGTCTCTTGTCAATGTGTATCATGTCCTCTGTTAGTCTCTGAATGGTCACTGTAGACCATGTTCTATCTTGGTCTCTGAATGGTCACTGTGTATCATGTCCTCTGTTGATCTCTGGGTGGTCACTACAGATCATGCCCGTTGTTGATCTGTGAAAGGTCACGGTGTATCATGTCCTCTGTTGGTCTCTGAATTTTCACTGTAGATCATGTCCTCTGTTGGTCTCTTGTCAATGTGTATCATGTCCTCTGTTAGTCTCTGAATGGTCACTGTAGAACATGTTCTATCTTGGTCTTTGAATGGTAACTGTGTATCATGTCCTCTGTTGGTCTCTGAATGGTCACTGTTGATCATGTCCTTTGTTGTTCTTTGTATGGTCACAGTAGATCATATCCTCTGCTCATTTCTGATTGGTCACTATTGATCATAGGTTCATAGGTTCATAGGTTTATACTAGGCTATCTGCCCTAAGGCATTTATAAGCCTAGCCCAAAGTTTTGTGGCTTACGCCACCCCTTATGTTAAAAAATATTGTGCCCATTAGTTTGTTTTGCCTCTGTCCAACAGTGACACAGAGATGATTCCCAGGGTAAACCTACGATCTCCATTCCACCGGTCAAGATTTCTCTTGAACAGAGCCAGCGAGGTGCTCTGCCTCACATGGACCGGGATTTTATTCCACAGCATAGGGAGTCTCTGAGTGACAAATCTATCCCTCCAGCATGTCTTATGTCCTCTGTTGGTCTGTGAATGGTCACTGTGTAGATCATGTCCCATGCTGTTCTCTAGTCACTGTGTTGTATGTCCTCTGTTGGTCTCTAAAAGGTCACTGTGTATCATGTCCTCCATTGTTCTCTGATTGATCACTGTGTTTCATGTCCTCCACTGGTCTCTGAATGGTCACTGTATATCATGTCCTCTGGTTTTCTCTGAATAGTGACTGTAGATCATGTTCTCTGTTGGTCAATGAATAGTAACTGTGTAACATGTCCTGTGTTGGTCTCTGAAAGGTCACTGTAGATGAAGTCATCTGTTGGTCTCTGAATGGTTACTGTAGATCCTGTTCTCTGTTGTTCTCTGAATTGTCACTGTAGATCATACCCTCTGTTGGTCTCTGAATGGTCACTGTGCATAATGTCCTCTGTTGGTCTGTGAATGGTCACTTTGTATCATGTCCATCTGTTGATATCTGAATGGTCATCGCGTATCATGTCTTTTGCTGGTCTCTGAATGGTCACTGTAGATCATGTCCTCTGTTGGTCTCTGAATTGTCACTGTTTATCATGTCCTCTGTTGGTCTCTGAATGGTCACTGTTGATCATGTCCTTTGTTGTTCTTTGTATGGTCGCTGTAGAACCCATCCTCTGCTCGTTTCTGAATAATCACTGTTTATCATGTCCTCTGTTGGTCTCTGAATGGTCACTGTGTATCATTTCCTATGTTGTTCTCTAGTCACTGTGTATTATGTCCTCTGTTGGTCTCTAAAAGGTCACTGTGTATCATGTCCTCTGTTGTTCTCTGATTGGTCACTGTATATCATGTTATCCGTTGGTCTCTGAATGGTCACATTTTATCATGTCCATCTGTTGATCTCTGAATGGTGACTGTGTATCATGTCCTTTATTGGTATCTGAAAGGTCACTGTAGATCATGTCCTGTGTTGGTCTCTGACAGGTCACTGTAGATCATGTCCTCTGTTGGTCTCTGAATTGTCACTGTTTATCATGTCTTCTGTTGGTCTCTGAATGATCACTGTAGGTCATGTATTCTTTTGATCTGTGAAAGGTTACTGTGTATCATGTCCTCTGTTGGTCTCTGAATGGTCACTGTAGATCATGCCCTCTGTCGTTCGCTGAAAGTTCATTGCAGATCATGTCCTCGGTTGGTCTCTGAATGGTCACTGTAGATTATGTCCTCCGTTGGTCTCTGAATGGTCACTGTAGATCATATTTTCTGTTTGTCTCTGAATGGTCTCTGTCGATCATGCCCTCTGTTGCTCTCTGAATGGCCACTGTGTATCATGTCCTCTGTTAGCCTCTGTAACTTCACTGTAGATCATGCCCTCTGTTGGTCTCTGAATGGACACTGTGCATCATGTCCTCTGTTGGTCTCTGAATGGTCACTATGTATCACGTCCTCTGTTGGTCTCTGAATGGTCACTGTAGATCATGTCCTCTGTTGGTCTCTGACAGGTCACTGTAGATCATGTCCTCTACTGTTCTCTGAATGGCCACTGTAGATCATGTCCTCTGTCTCTGAATTGTCACTGTTTATCATGTCTTCTGTTGGTCTCTGAATGGTCACTGTAGGTCATGTATTATTTTCATCTGTGAAAGATTGCTATGTATCATGTCTTCTGTTTGTTTCTGCATGGTCACTGTAGATTATGTCCTCTGTTGTTCTCTGAATGTTCACTGTAGATTGTGTCCTCTGTTGTTCTCTGAAAGGTCACTGTGTATTATGTCCACTGTTGGTCTCTGAATGGTCACTGTGTGTCATGTCCTCTGGTCTCTAAATGGTCACAGTAGAACATGTCCTCTGTTGGTGTCTGTATGGTATCTGTAGATCATATCCTCTGTTCATTTCAGAATGGTCACTGTAGATCATGTCCTATGCTGTTCTCTAGTAACTGTGTTGTATGTCCTCTGTTGTTCTCTAAAAGGTCACTATATATCATGTCCTCCATTGTTCTCTGATTGATCACTATGTTTCATGTCCTCCACTGGTCTCTGAATGGTCACTGTATATCATGTCCTCTGTTGGTCCCTGAATGGTCACTGTGTATCATGTCCTATGTTGGTCTCTGAATGGTCACTGTGTATCATGTCCTCTGTTGATCTCTTGGTGGTCACTACAGATCATGCCCGTTGTTGATCTGTGAAAGGTCACGGTGTATCATGTCCTCTGTTGGTCTCTGAATGGTCACTGTAGATCATGTCCTCTGTTGGTCTCTTATCAATGTGTATCATGTCCTCTGTTAGTCTCTGAATGGTCACTGTAGATCATGTTCTATCTTGGTCTCTGAATGGTCACTGTGTATCATGTCCTCTCTTGGTCTCTGAATGGTCACTGTGTATCATGTCCTCTGGTCTCTAAATGGTCACTGTAGAACATGTCCTCTGCTGGTCTCTGAATGGTCACTGTTGATCATGTCCTTTGTTGTTCTTTGTATGGTCACTGTAGATCATATCCTCTGCTCGTTTCTGAATGGTCACTGTTGATCATGTCCTCTGTTGGTCTGTGAATGGTCACTGTGTAGATCATGTCCTATGCTCTTCTCTAGTCACTGTGTTGTATGTCCTCTGCTGGTCTCTAAAAGGTGACTGTGTATCATGTCCTCCATTGTTCTCTGATTGATCACTGTGTTTCATGTTCTCCACTGGTCTCTGAATGGTCACTTTATATCATGTCCTCTGTTGGTCCCTGAATGGTCACCGTGTATCATGTCCTATGTTGGTCTCTGAATGGTCACTGTGTATCATGTCCACTCTTGATCTCTGGGCGGTCACTACAGATCATGCCCGTTGTTGATCTGTGAAAGGTCATGGTGTATCATGCCCTCTGTTGGTCTCTGAATGGTCACTGTAGATCATGTCCTCTGTTGGTCTCTGAATGGTCACTGTGTATCATGTCCTTTATTGGTTTATGAAAGATCACTGTAAATCATGGTCTCTGTTTGTCTCTGAATGGTCATTGTAGATCATGTCCTCTGTTGGTCTCTTGTCAATGTGTATCATGTCCTCTGTTAGTCTCTGAATGGTCACTGTAGATCATGTTCTATCTTGGTCTCTGAATGGTCACTGTGTATCATGTCTTCTCTTGGTCTCTGAATGGTCACTGTGTATCATGTCCTCTGGTCTCTAAATGGTCATTGTAGAACATGTCCTCTGTTGGTCTCTGAACGGTCACTGTGTAGATCATGTCCTATGTTGTTCTCTAGTCACTGTGTATCTTGTCCTCTGTTGGTCTTTAAAAGGTCACTGTGTATCATGTCCTCTGTTGTTCTCTGATTGGTCACTGTATATCATGTTATCCGTTGGTCTCTGAATGGTCACATTTTATCATGTCCATCTGTTGATCTCTGAATGGTGACTGTGTATCATGTCCTTTGTTGGTATCTGAAAGGTCACTCTAGATCATGTCCTGTGTTGGTCTCTGACAGGTCACTGTAGATCATGTACTCTGTTGGTCTCTGAATTGTCACTGTTTATCATGTCTTCTGTTGGTCTCTGAATGATCACTGTAGATCATGTATTCTTTTGATCTGTGAAAGGTTACTGTGTATCATGTCCTCTGTTGGTCTCTGAATGGTCACTGTAGATCATGCCCTCTGTCGTTCGCTGAAAGTTCATTGCAGATCATGTCCTCGGTTGGTCTCTGAATGGTCACTGTAGATTATGTCCTCCGTTGGTCTCTGAATGGTGACTGTAGATCATATTTTCTGTTTGTCTCTGAATGGTCTCTGTTGATCATGCCCTCTGTTGCTCTCTGAATGGTCACTGTGTATAATGTCCTCTGTTAATCTCTGTATCTTCACTGTAGATCATGTCCTTGGTTGGTCTCTGAATGGACACTGTGCATCATGTCCTCTGTTGGTCTCTGAATGGTCACTATGTATCATGTCCTCTACTGTTCTCTGAATGGCCACTGTAGATCATGTCCTCTGTTTGTCTCTGAATTGTCACTGTTTATCATGTCTTCTGTTGGTCTCTGAATGGTCACTGTAGGTCATGTATTATTTTGATCTGTGAAAGATTGCTATGTATCATGTCTTCTGTTTGTTTCTGCATGGTCACTGTAGATCATTTCCTCTGTTGTTCTCTGAATGTTCACTGTAGATTGTGTCCTCTGTTGTTCTCTGAAAGGTTACTGTGTATTATGTCCACTGTTGGTCTCTGAATGGTCACTGTGTGTCATGTCCTCTGGCCTCTAAATGGTCACTGTAGAACATGTCCCCTGTTGGTGTCTGTATGGTCACTGTAGATCATATCCTTTGTTCATTTCAGAATGGTCACTGTAGGTCATGTCCTATGCTGTTGTCTAGCCACTGTGTAGTATGTCTTCTGTTGGTCTCTAAAAGGTCACTGTGTATCATGTCCTCCGTTGTTCTCTCATTGATAACTGTCTAGCATGTCCTCCACTGGTCTCTGAATGCTCACTTAATATCATGTCCTCTGTTGATCCCTGATGGGTCACTGTGTATCATGTGCTCTGTTGGTCTCTGAATGGTCAGTGTAGATCATGTCCTCTGTTGGTCTCTGAATGGTCACTGTGTATCATGTCCTCTATTGGTCTATGAAAGATCACTGTAGATCATTGTCTCTGTTTGTCTCTGAATGGTCACTGTAGATCATGCCCTCTGTCGTTCGCTGAAAGTTCATTGCAGATCATGTCCTTGGTTGGTCTCTGAATGGTCACTGTAGATTATGTCCTCCACTGGTCTCTGAATGGTCACTGTAGATCATATTTTCTGTTGGTCTCTGAATGGTCTCTGTCGATCATGCCATCTGTTGCTCTCTGAGTGGTCACTGTGTATCATGTCCTCTATTAGTCTCTGTAAGGTCACTGTAGATCATGTCCTCTGTTGGTCTCTGAATGGACACTATGCATCATGTCCTTTGTTGGTCTCTGAATGGTCACTATGTATCACGTCCTCTATTGGTCTCTGAAAGGTCACTGTAGATCATGTCCTCTGTTGGTCTCTGAATGGCCACTGTAGATCATGCCCTCTGTTCATCTCTGAATTGTCACTGTTTATCATGTCCTCTGTTGGTCTCTGAATGGTCACTGTAGGTCATGTATTCTTTTGATCTGTGAAAAGTTACTATGTATCATGTCTTCTGTTTGTTTCTGAATGGTCACTGTAGATCATGTCCTCTGTTGTTTTCTGAATGTTCACTGTAGATCGTGTCCTCTGTTGTTCTCTGAAAGGTCACTGTGTATCATGTCTATTGTTGGTCTCTGAATGGTCACTGTGTGTCATGTCCTCTGGTCTCTAAATGGTCACTGTAGGACATGTCCTCTGTTGGTGTCTGTATGGTCACTGTAGATCATATCCTCTGTTCATTTCAGAATGGTCACTGCATATCATGTCCTATGTTGTTCTCTAGACAGTGTGTACTATGTCCTCTGTTGGCCTCTAAAAGGTCACTGTGTATCATGTCCTCTGTTTTCTCTGATTGATCACTGTGTATCATGCCCTCTGCTGGTCTCTGAATGGTCACTGTATATCATGTCCTCTGTTGTTCTCTGAATGGTTACTGTGTATCATGTCCTTTGTTGGTCTCTGAATGGTCACTGTGTATCATGTCCTCTGTTGTTCTCTGGGCGGTCACTGTAGATCATGTCCATTGTTGATCTGTGAAAGGTCACGGTGTATCATGTCCTCTGTTGGTCTCTGAATGGTCACTGTAGATCTTGTCATCTGTTGGTCACTGAAAGATCACTGTACATCATGCTTTCTGTTGGTCTCTGACAGGTCACTGTAGTTCATGTCCTCTGTTGGTCTCTGAATGGTCACTGTAGAGCCTGTCCTCTGTTGGTCTCTGAATTTTCACTGTAGTTCATGTCCTCTGTTGGTCTCTGAATGGTCACTGTGTATTATGTCCTCTATTGGTTTCTGAATTAGCACTGTAGATCATGTCCTGTGTTGGTCTCTGACAGGTCACTGTAGATCATGTCCGCTGTTGGTCTCTGAATGGTCACTGTAGATCATGTCCTCCATTCGTCTCTTAATGGTCACTGTAGATTATGTCCTCTGTCTATGAATGGTCATTGTAAATCATGTACTGTTGTCTCTGAATGGTCACTGTGCATCATGTACTCTGTTAGTCTCTATATACTCAGTGTCTGTCATGCCCTCTGTTGGTCACTAAAAGAACAGTGTATATCATGTCCCATGTTGGTTTCTGAAAGGCCACTGTGTTTCATGTTCTCTGTTGGTCAATGAATGGTCACTGTAGATCATGTCCTCGGTTGGTCTCTGGTCACTGTAGGTAATGTCCTCTGTTCTCTCTGAATGGACACTGTGTATCATGTCCTCTGTTGTTCTCTGATTGGTCACTGTATATCATGTCCTCTGTTGGTCTTTGAATGGTCACTTTGTATCATGTCCATCTGTTGATCTCTGAATGTTCACTGTGTATCATGTCCTTTGTTGGTATCTGAAAAGTCACTGTAGATCATGTCCTCTGTTGGTCTCTGACAGGTCACTGTAGATCATGTCCTCTGTTGGTCTCTGAATGGTCACTGTAGATCATGTCCTCTGTTGGTCTCTGAGTTGTCACTGTTTATCATGTCCTCTGTTGGTCTCTGAATGGTCACTGTAGATCATGTATTATTTTGATCTGTGAAATGTTACCCTGTATCATGTCCTCTGTTGGTCTCTGAATGGCCACTGTAGATCATGCCCTCTGTTGATCACTGAAAGTTTATTGCAGATCATGTCCTCGGTAGGTCTCTGAATGGTCACTGTAGATTACGTCCTCTGTTGGTCTCTGAATGGTCACTGTAGACCATATTTTCTGTTGGTCGCTGAATGCTGACTGTAGATCATGCCTTCTGTTGTTCTCTGAATGGTCGCTGTGTATCATGTCCTCTGTTGGTCTCTGTAAGGTCACTGTAGATCATGTCCTCTGTTGGTATCTGAATGGACACTGTGCATCATGTCCTCTGTTGGTGTCTGAATGGTCAATATGTATCACATCCTCTTTTGGTCTCTGATAGGTTACTGTACATCATGCCCTTTGTCGGTCTTTGACAGGTCACTGTAGTTCATGTCCTCTGTTGGTCTCTAAATGGTCACTGTAGATCCTGTCCTCTGTTGGTCTCTGAATTTTCACTGTTTATCATGTCCTATGTTGGTCTCTGAATAATCATGTAGGTCATGTATTCTTTTGATCTTTGAAAGGTTACTGTGTATCATGTCTTCTGTTGGTCTCTGAATGGTCACTGTAGATCATGTCCTCGGTTTGTCCCTGAATGGTCACTGTAGATCATGTCCTCTGTTGGTCTCTGAATGGTCACTGTACATCATATTGTCTGTTGGTCTCTGAATAGTCACTATTGATCATGTCCTCTGTTGGTCTCTGAATGGTCACTGTTTATGATGTCCTCTGGTTGTCTCTGAATGGTGACTGTAGATCATGTCCTCTGTTGGTCTCTGATTAGTCACTGTGTATCATTTCATCTGTCTTTGAAAGGTCACTGTAGATCATGTACCCCTTTGATAGCTGAATGGTCACTGTGCATCATGTCCTCTGTTGGTCTCTGAATGGTCACTATGTATCATGTCCTCTGTTGGTCTCTAAATCATCATTGTAGGTCATGTCCTCTGTTGGTCTTCAAAAGGTCAGTGTGTATCATGTCCTCTGCTGGTCACTGAATAGTAACCGTGTAACATGTCCTCTGTTGGTCTTTCAAAGGTCACTGTGTATCATGTCCTCTGTTGGTCTCTAAATGGTCACTGTAGTTAATGTCCTCTGTTGGTCTCTGAAAGGTTACTGTAGATAAAGTCCTCTGTTGGTCTCTGAATGGTCACTGTAGATCATGTCCTCTGTTGTCTCGACAGGTCACTGTAGATCATGTCCTCTGTTGCTCTCTGAATGGTCAGTCTAGATCATGTCCTCTGGTTTCTGAATGGTCAATGTAGATCTTGTACTCTGTTGGTCTCTGTATGGTCACTGTTTATCATGTCCTTTGTTGGTCTGTGAATGGTCACTGTAGATCCTGTCCTCTGTTGGTGTCTGAATGGTCACAGCGTATCATGTCTTCTGTTGTTTTCTCAATGGTCACTGTAGATCATGTCCTCTGGTGGTCTCTGAATGGTCACTGGGTATCATGTCCTCTATTAGTCTCTGAAAGATCACTGTAGATCATGTCCTCTGTTGGTCTCTGAATTGTCACTGTAGATCATATCCTCTGTTGTTCTCTGAAAGGTCACTGTGTATCATGTCCGCTGTTGGTCTCTGAATGGTCACTGTAGATCATTTCCTCTGTTGGTTTCTGACAGGTCACTGTAGATCATGTCCTCTGTTGGTCTCTGAATGGTCAATGTAGATCATGTCCTCTGTTGGTCTCTGAATTGTCACTGTTTATCATGTCCTCTGTTGCTCTCTGAATGGTCAGTCTAGATCATGTCCTCTGGTTTCTGAATGGTCACGGTAGATCTTGTACTCTGTTGGTCTCTGTATGGTCACTGTTTATCATGTCCTTTGTTGGTCTGTGAATGGTCACTGTAGATCCTGTCCTCTGTTGGTGTCTGAATGGTCACTGCGTATCATGTCTTCTGTTGTTTTCTCAATGGTCACTGTAGATTATGTCCTCTTTTGATCTCTGAATGGTCACTGTGTATCATGTCCTCCATTAGTCTCTGAATGGTCACTGTGTATCATGTCCTCCATTAGTCTCTGAATGGTCACTGTGTATCACGTCCTCCATTAGTCTCTGAATGGTCACTGTGTATCATGTCCTCCATTAGTCTCTGAATGGTCACTGTGTATCATGTCCTGTTTTGGTCTCTGAATTTTCACTGTAGATCATGTCCTCTGTTGGTCTCTGAATAGTCTCTGTGTATCATGTCCTCTGGCCTTTCAATGCTCACTATCATGACCTCTTTTGGTCTCTGAATGGTCACTGTAGATCATGTCCTCTGTTGGTCTTTGAATGGTCACTGTAAATCATGTCCTCTGGTCTCTGAATGGTCACTGTGTATCATGTCCTCTCTTGGTCTCTGAATTGTCACTGTAGATCATGTCCTCTGTTGATCTCTTAATTGTCACTGTGTATCATGTCCTCTGGACTCTGAATGGTTACTGTGTATCATGTCCTCTGTTGGTCTCTGAATCGACACTATCATGTCCTCCGTTAGTCTCTATATACTCACTGTGTTTCATGTCCTCTGTTGGTTTCTGAATGGTTACTGATGATCATGTCCTCTGTTGGTCTCTTGTCACTGTATATCATGTCCTCTGTTGGTCTCTTAATGGTCACTGTAGATCATGTCATCTGTTGGTTTCTGAATGGTCGCTGTGTATCATGTCCTCTCTTGGTCATGGAATGGTCACTGTAGATCATGTCCTCTGGTGGTCTCTGAATGGTCACTGGGTATCATGTCCTCTATTAGTCTCTGAAAGATCACTGTAGATCATGTCCTCTGTTGGTCTCTGAATTGTCACTGTAGATCATATCCTCTGTTGTTCTCTGAAAGGTCACTGTGTATCATGTCCGCTGTTGGTCTCTGAATGGTCACTGTAGATCATTTCCTCTGTTGGTCTCTGACAGGTCACTGTAGATCATGTCCTCTGTTGGTCTCTGAATGGTCAATGTAGATCATGTCCTCTGTTGGTCTCTGAATTGTCACTGTTTATCATGTCCTCTGTTGGTCTCTGAATGGTCACTGTAGATCATGTATTCTTTTGATCTGTGAAAGGTTACTGTGTATCATGTACTCTGGTCTATGAATGGTCACTGTAGATCATGCCCTCTGTTGGTCGCTGAAAGTTCATTGCAGATTATGTCCTCGGTTGGTCTCTGTAAGGTAATTGTAGATCATGTCTTCTGGTCTCTAAATGGTCACTGTGCATCATGTCCTCTGTTGGTCTCTGAATGGTCACTATGTATTATATCCTGTGTTGGTTTTTGAAACGTCAGTGTAAATTATGCCCTTTGATCTCTGAATGGTCACTGTGTATCATATCCTCTGTTGGTCTCTGAATGGTGACTGTAGATTATGTCCTCTGTTGATCTCATAATTGTCACTGCGTATCATGTCCTCTCTTGGTCTCTTAATGGTCACTGCGTATCATGTCCTCTGTTGGTCTCTGATTGGACACTGTGTATCATGTCCTCTGTTGGTTCCATATAATCACTGTGTATCATGTCCTCTGTCACTGAAAGGTCACTGCATATCATATCCCATGTTGTTCTCTGAAAGGTCACAGTGTATCATATCCTCTGTTGGTCTCTGGTCACTGCAGTTCATGTCCTCTGTTGGTCTCTGAATGGTCACTGTGTATCATGTGCACTCTTGTTCTCTGAATGGTGACTGTGTATCATGTCCTCTGTTGGTCTCTGGTTACTGTAGATCATGTCCTCTGTTGGTCTCTGAATGGTCACTGTAGATCTTGTCTTCTGTTTGACTCTGAATGGTCACTGTGTATCATCTCCTCTCTTGGTCTCTGAATGGTCACTATGTATCATGTACTCTGTTGGTCCCTGAATGGTCACTGTAGATCATGTCCTCTGTTGGTCTCTGAATGGTCACTGCATATCATATCCCATGTTGTTCTCTGAAAGGTCACAGTGTATCATATCCTCTGTTGGTCTCTGAATGGTCACTGTGTGTCATGTCCTCTGGTCTCTAAATGGTGACTGTAGAACATGTCCTCTGTTGGTCTCTGTATGTTCACTGTAGATCATATCCTCTGTTCATTTCGGAATGGTCACTGTAGCTCATGTCCTCAGTTGGTCTCTGAATGGTCACTGTGTATCATGTCCTATGTTGTTCTCTAGTCACTGTGTATTATGTCCTCTGTTGGTCTCTAAAAGGTCACTGTGTATCATGTCCTCTGTTGGTCTCTGATTGATCACTGTGTATCATGTCCTCTGCTGGTCTCTGAATGGTCACTGTATATCATGTCCTCTGTTGGTCTCTGAATGGTCACTGTGTATCATGTCCTCTGTTGGTCTCTGAATGGTCACTGTGTATCATGTCTTCTGTTGGTCACTGAATGGTCACTGTAGATCATGTCCTCTGTTGGTCTCCAAATGTTCACTTTGTATCATGTCCTCTGTTGGTCTCTTAATGGTCACTGTTTATCATGTCCTCTGTTGGTCTCTGAATGGTCACTGTATATCATGTTCTCTGTTGGTCTCTGAATGGTCACTGTGTATCATGTCCTCTGACTCTGAATGGTTGCTGTGCATCATGTCTTCTGTTGCTCACTGAATGGTCACTGTAGATCATGTCCTCTGTTGGTCTTCAAATGTTCACTTTGTATCATGTCCTCTGTTGGTGTCTTAATGGTCACTGTTTATCATGTGCTCTGTTGGTCTCTGAATGGTCACTGTAGATCGTGTCCTCTTTTGGTCTCTGAATAGTCACTGTGTATCATGTCCACTGTTGAACTCTGAATGGTCACAGTGTGTCATGTCCTCTGATCTCTAAATGGTCACTGTAGAACATGTCCTCTGTTGGTGTCTGTATATTCACTGTAGATCATATTCTCTGTTCATTTCAGAATATTCACTGTAGCTCATGTCCTCGTTGGTCTCTGAATGGTCACTGTAGATCATGTCCTATGTTGCTCTCAAGTCACTGTGTATTATGTCCTCTGTTCTTTTCTAAAAGGTCACTGTGTATCATGTCCTCTGTTGGTATTTGATTGATCACAGTGTATCACGTCCTCTGCTGGTCTCTGAATGGTCACTGTGTATCATGTCCTCTGTTGGTCTCTGAATGGTCACTGTGTATCATGTCCTCTGTTGGTCTCTGAATGGTCACTGTGTATCATGTCTTCTGTTGGTCACTGAATGGTCACTGTAGATCATGTCCTCTGTTGGTCTCCAAATGTTCACTTTGTATCATGTCCTCTGTTGGTCTCTTAATGGTCACTGTTTATCATGTCCTCTGTTGGTCTCTGAATGGTCACTGTAGGTCATGCCCTCTGTTGATCTGTGAAAGGTCACTGTGTATCATGTCCTCTGTTGGTCTCTGAATGGTCACTGTAGATCTTGTCATCTTTTGGTCTTTGAATGGTCACTGTAGATCATGCCCTCTGTTGGTCTCTGAATGTTCACTGTGTATCATGTTCTCTGTTGGTCTCTGATAGGTCACTGTACATCATGCCCTCTGCTGGTCTCTGACAGGTCACTGTAGTTCATGTCCTCTGTTGGTCTCTGAATGGTCACTGTAGATCCTGTCCTCTGTTGGTCTCTGAATTTTCACTGTAGATCATGTCCTCTGTTGGTCTCTGAATGGTCACTGTGTATCATGTCCTCTATTGGTTTCTGAATTTTCAGTGTAGATCCTGTCCTCTGTTGGTCTGTGACAGGTCACTGTAGATCATGTCCTCTGTTGGTCTCTGAATGGTCACTGTAGATCATGTCCTCTGTTGGTCTCTGAATGGTCATTCTAGATCATGTCCTCTGGTCTCTGAATTTTCACTGTAGATCATGTACTCTGTTGGTCTCTGGTCACTGTTTATCATGTCTTTGTTGGTCTGTGAATGGCCACTGTAGATCCTGCCCTCTGTTGGTTTCTGAATGGTCTCTGTGTATCATGTCCTCTGCTAGTCAATGAAATGTCACTGTAGATCATATCCTGTGTTGGTCTCTGAATGGTCACTGTAGATCATGCCTTCTGTTGGTCTCTGAATGGTCACTGTGTATCATGTCCTCTGTTTGTCTCTTAATGATCACTGTATATCATGTCCTCTATTAGTCTCTGAATGGTCGCTGTGTATCATGTCCCCTGTTGGTCTCTGAATGGTCACTATGTATTATATCCTGTGTTGGTTTTTGAAACGTCAGTGTAAATCATGCCCTTTGATCTCTGAATGGTCACTGTGTATCATATCCTCTGTTGGTCTCTGAATGGTGACTGTAGATTATGTCCTCTGTTGATCTCTTAATTGTCACTGTGTATCATGTCCTCTCTTGGTCTCTTAATGGTCACTGCGTATCATGTCCTCTGTTGGTCTCTGATTGGACACTGTGTATCATGTCCTCTGTTGGTTCTATATAATCACTGTGTATCATGTCCTCTGTTGGTCACTGAAAGGTCACTGCATATCATATCCCATGTTGTTCTCTGAAAGGTCACAGTGTATCATATCCTCTGTTGGTCTCTGGTCACTGCAGTTCATGTCCTCTGTTGGTCTCTGAATGGTCACTGTGTATCATGTACACTCTTGTTCTCTGAATGGTCACTGTTTTTC
>NC_056733.1:1004833264-1004856629 GCF_019279795.1 Protopterus annectens | reverse complement strand
TCAGAGACCAACAGAGGACATGATACACAGTGACCATTCAGAGACCAACAGAGGACATGATACACAGTGACCATTCAGAGACAAACAGAGGACATGATACACAGTGACCATTCAGAGACCAACAGAGGATATGATCTACAGTGACCATTCAGAGTCCAACAGAGGACATGATCTACAGTGACTTTTCAGAGACCAACAGAGGACATGATCTACAGTGACCATTCAGAGACCAACAGAGGACATGATACACAGTGACCATTCAGAGACCAACAGAGGACATGATACACAGTGACCATTCAGAGACCAACAGAGGACATGATCTACAGTGACCATTCAGAGACCAACAGAGGACATGATACACAGTGACCATTCAGAGACCAACAGCAGACATGATACACAGTGACCATTCAGAGACCAATAGAGGACATGATCTACAGTGACCATTCAGAGACCAACAGAGGACATGATCTAAAGTGACCATTCAGAGACCAACAGAGGACATGATACACAGTGACCATTCAGAGACCAACAGAGGACATGATACACAGTGACCATTCAGAGACCAACAGAGGACATGATACACAGTGACCATTCAGAGACCAACAGAGGACATGATCTACAGTGACCAAACAGAGACCAACAGAGGACATGATACACAGTGACCATTCAGAGACCAACAGAGGACATGATACACAGTGACCATTCAGAGACCAACAGAGGACATGATCTACAGTGACCATTCAGAGACCAACAGAGGACATGATACACAGTGACCATTCAGAGACCAACAGAGGACATGATACACAGTGACCATTCAGAGACCAACAGAGGACATGATCTACAGTGACCATTCAGAGACCAACAGAGGACATGATCTACAGTGACCATTCAGAGACCAACAGAGGACATGATACACAGTGACCATTCAGAGACCAACAGAGGACATGATACACAGTGACCATTCAGAGACCAACAGAGGACATGATCTACAGTGACCATTCAGAGAACAACAGAGGACATGATACACAGTGACCATTCAGAGACCAACAGAGGACATGATACACAGTGACCATTCAGAGACCAACAGAGGACATGATACACAGTGACCATTCAGAGACCAACAGAGGACATGATACACAGTGACCATTCAGAGACCAACAGAGGACATGATACACAGTGACCATTCAGAGACCAACAGAGGACATGATACACAGTGACCATTCAGAGACAACAGAGGACATGATACACAGTGACCATTCAGAGACCAACAGAGGACATGATACACAGTGACCATTCAGAGACCAACAGAGGACATGATCTACAGTGACCATTCAGAGACCAACAGAGGACATGATACACAGTGACCATTCAGAGACCAACAGAGGACATGATACACAGTGACCATTCAGAGACCAACAGAGGACATGATACACAGTGACCATTCAGAGACCAACAGAGGACATGATACACAGTGACCATTCAGAGACCAACAGAGGACATGATACACAGTGACCATTCAGAGACCAACAGAGGACATGATCTACAGTGACCATTTAGAGACCAACAGAGGACATGATACACAGTGACCATTCAGAGACCAAAAGAGGACATGATCTACAGTGACCATTCAGAGACCAACAGAGGACATGATACACAGTGACCATTCAGAGACCAACAGAGGACATGATACACAGTGACCATTCAGAGACCAACAGAGGACATGATCTACAGTGACCATTCAGAGACCAACAGAGGACATGATCTACAGTGACCATTCAGAGACCAACAGAGGACATGATCTACAGTGACCATTCAGAGACCAACAGAGGACATGATCTACAGTGACCATTCAGAGACCAACAGAGGACATGATACACAGTGACCATTCAGAGACCAACAGAGGACATGATCTACAGTGACCATTCAGAGACCAACAGAGGACATGATCTACAGTGACCATTCAGAGACCAACAGAGGACATGATACACAGTGACCATTCAGAGACCAACAGAGGACATGATACACAGTGACCATTCAGAGACCAACAGAGGACATGATCTACAGTGACCATTCAGAGACCAACAGAGGACATGATCTACAGTGACCATTCAGAGACCAAAAGAGGACATGATACACAGTGACCATTCAGAGACCAACAGAGGACATGATCTACAGTGACCATTCAGAGACCAACAGAGGACATGATACACAGTGACCATTCAGAGACCAACAGAGGACATGATACACAGTGACCATTCAGAGACCAACAGAGGACATGATCTACAGTGACCATTCAGAGACCAACAGAGGACATGATACACAGTGACCATTCAGAGACCAACAGAGGACATGATACACAGTGACCATTCAGAGACCAACAGAGGACATGATACACAGTGACCATTCAGAGACCAACAGAGGACATGATACACAGTGACCATTCAGAGACCAACAGAGGAAATGATACACAGTGACCATTCAGAGACCAACAGAGGACATGATAAACAGTGACCATTCAGAGACCAACAGAGGACATGATCTACAGAGACCTTTCAGAGACCAACAGAGGACGTGATACACAGTGACCATTCAGAGACCAACAGAGGGCATGATCTACAGTGACCATTCAAAGACCAACAGAGGACATGATCTACAGTGACCATTCAAGGACCAACAGAGGATATGCTCTACAGTGACCATTCAAAGACCAACAGATGACATTTTCTACAGTGACCATTCAGGGACCAAAAGAGGACATGATACACAGTGACCTTTGACAGATCAATAGAGGGCATGATCTACAGTGACCATTCAGAGACCAACAGAGGACATGATACACAGTGCCCATTAAGAGACCAACAGAAGACATGATACACAGTGAACATTCAGAGACTAACAGAGGACATGATCTACAGTGACCATTCAGAGATCAACAGAGGACATGATACACAGTGACCATTCAGAGACCAACAGAGGACATGATACACAGTGACCATTCAGAGGCCAACAGAGGACATTATATACAGTGACCATTCAGAGACCAGCAGAGGACATGATACACAGTGATCAATCAGAGACCAACAGAGGACATGATACACAGTGACCATTCAGAGACCAACAGAGGACATGATACACAGTGACCATTCAGAGACCAACAGAGGACATGATACACAGTGACCATTCAGAGACCAACAGAGGACATGATACACAGTGACCATTCAGAGACCAACAGAGGACATGATAAACAGTGACCATTCAGAGACCAACAGAGGACATGATCTACTGTAACCATTCAGAGACCAACAGAGGACATGATCTACAGTGACCATTCAGAACCCAACAGAGGACATGATCTACAGTGACCATTCAGAGACCAACAGAGGACATGATCTACAGTGACCATTCAGAGACCAACAGAGGACATGATACACAGTGACCATTCAGAGACCAACAGAGGACATGATCTACAGTGACCATTCAGAGACCAACAGAGGACATGATACACAGTGACCATTCAGAGACCAACAGCGGACATAATACACAGTGACCATTCAGAGACCAATAGAGGACATGATCTACAGTGACCATTCAGAGACCAACAGAGGACATGATACACAGTGACCATTCAGAGACCAACAGAGGACATGATACACAGTGACCATTCAGAGACCAACAGAGGACATGATCTACAGTGACCATTCAGAGACCAGCAGAGGACATGATACACAGTGACCATTAAGAGACCAACAGAGGACATGATACACAGTGACCATTCAGAGACCAACAGAGGACATGATCTACAGTGACCATTCAGAGACCAACAGAGGACATGATACACAGTGACCATTCAGAGACCAAAAGAGGACATGATCTACAGTGACCATTCAGAGACCAATAGAGGACATGATACACAGTGATCATTCAGAGACAGAGGACATGATACACATTGACCTTTCAGAGACCAACAGAGGACATGATACACAGTGACCATTCAGTGACCAACAGAGGACATGATCTACAGTGACCATTCAGAGAACAACAGAAGACATGATCTACAGTGACCATTCAGAGACCAACAAAGGACATAATCTACAGTGACCATTCAGAGACCGACAGTGGACATGATATACAGTGACATTCAGATCCCAACAGAGGACATGATCTACAGTGACTATTCAGAGACCAACAGAGGACATGATACACAGTGACCATTAAGAGACCAAGAGAGGACATGATACACAGTGACCATTCAGAGACCAACAGAGGACATGATACACAGTGACCATTCAGAGACCAACAGAGGACATGATACACAGTGACCATTCAGAGACCAACAGAGGACGTGATACACAGTGACCATTCAGAGACCAACAGAGGGCATGATCTACAGTGACCATTCAGAGACCAACAGAGGACATGATCTACAGTGACCATTCAGAGACCAACAGAGGACATGATACACAGTGACCATTAAGAGACCAAGAGAGGACATGATACACAGTGACCATTCAGAGACCAACAGAGGACATGATCTACAGAGGCCTTTCAGAGACCAGCAGAGGACGTGATACACAGTGACCATTCAGAGACCAACAGAGGGCATGATCTACAGTGACCATTCAGAGACCAATAGAGGACATGATACACAGTGACCATTCAGAGACCAACAGAGGACATGATCTACAGTGACCATTCAGAGACCAACAGAGGACATGATCTACAGTGACCATTCAGAGACCAACAGAGGACATGATCTACAGTGACCTTTCAGAGACCAACAGAGGACATGATACACAGTGACCATTCAGAGACCAACAGAGGACATGATCTACAGTGACCATTCAGAGACCAACAGAGGACATGATCTACAGTGACCATTCAGAGACCAACAGAGGACATGATACACAGTGACCATTCAGAGACCAACAGAGGACATGATCTACAGTGACCATTCAGAGACCAACAGAGGACATGATACACAGTGACCATTCAGAGACCAACAGAGGACATGATACACAGTGACCATTCAGAGACCAACAGAGGACATGATCTACAGTGACCATTCAGAGACCAACAGAGGACATGATACACAGTGACCATTCAGAGACCAACAGAGGACATGATACACAGTGACCATTCAGAGACCAACAGAGGACATGATACACAGTGACCATTCAGAGACCAACAGAGGACATGATACACAGTGACCATTCAGAGACCAACAGAGGACATGATACACAGTGACCATTCAGAGACCAACAGAGGACATGATACACAGTGACCATTCAGAGACCAACAGAGGACATGATCTACAGTGACCATTCAGAGACCAACAGAGGACATGATACACAGTGACCATTCAGAGACTAACAGAGGACATGATACACAGTGACCATTCAGAGACCAACAGAGGACATGATCTACAGTGACCATTCAGAGACCAACAGAGGACATGATACACAGTGACCATTCAAAGACCAACAGAGGACATGATATACAGTGACCATTCAGAGACCAACAGAGGACATGATACACAGTGACCATTCAGAGACCAACAGAGGACATGATACACAGTGACCATTCAGAGACCAACAGAGGACATGATACACAGTGACCATTCAGAGACCAACAGAGGACATGATCTACAGTGACCATTCAGAGACCAACAGAGGACATGATACACAGTGACCATTCAGAGACCAACAGAGGACATGATCTACAGTGACCATTCAGAGACCAACAGAGGACATGATACACAGTGACCATTCAGAGACCAACTGAGGACATGATCTACAGTGACCATTCAGAGACCAACAGAGGGCATGATCTACAGTGACCATTCAGAGACCAACAGAGGACATGATCTACAGTGACCATTCAGAGACAAGAGGACATGATCTACAGTGACCATTCAGAGACCAACAGAGGACATGATCTACAGTGACCATTCAGAGACCAACAGAGGACATGATACACAGTGACCATTCAGAGACCAACAGAGGACATGATACACAGTGACCATTCAGAGACCAACAGAGGACATGATCTACAGTGACCATTCAGAGACCAACAGAGGACATGATCTACAGTGACCATTCAGAGACCAACAGAGGACATGATACACAGTGACCATTCAGAGACCAACAGAGGGCATGATCTACAGTGATCATTCAGTGACCAACAGAGGACATGATCTACAGTGACCATTCAGAGACCAACAGAGGACATGATACACAGTGACCATTCAGAGACCAACAGAGGACATGATCTACAGTGGCCATTCAGTGACCAACAGATGCCATGATACACAGTGACCATTCAGTGACCAACGGAGGACATGATACACAGTAACCATTCAGAGAACAACAGAGGACATGATATACAGTGACCATTCAGAGACCAACAGAGGGCATGATACACAGTGACCATTCAGAGACCAACAGAGGACATGATACACAGTGACCATTCAGAGACCAACAGAGGACATGATACACAGTGACCATTCAGAGACCAACAGAGGACATGATACACAGTGACCATTCAGAGACCAACAGAGGACATGATACACAGTGACCATTCAGAGACCAACAGAGGACATGATACACAGTGACCATTCAGAGACCAACAGAGGACATGATACACAGTGACCATTCAGAGACCAACAGAGGACATGATACACAGTGACCATTCAGAGACCAACAGAGGACATGATCTACAGTGACCATTCAGAGACCAACAGAGGACATGATCTACAGTGACCATTCAGAGACTAACAGAGGACATGATACTCAGTGACCATTCAGAGACCAATAGAGGACATGATCTACAGTGACCATTCAGAGACCAAAAGAGGAGATGATACACAGTGACCATTCAAAGACCAACAGAGGACATGACTTACAGTGACCATTCAGAGACCAACAGAGGACATGATACACAGTGACCATTCAGAGACCAACAGAGGACATGATACACAGTGACCATTCAGAGACCAACACAGGACATGATCTACAGCAACTATTCAGAGACCAACAGAGGACATGATACACAGTGACCATTCAGAGACCAACAGAGGACATGATACACAGTGACCATTCAGAGACCAACAGAGGACATGATCTACAGTGACCATTCAGAGACCAACAGAGGACATGATACACAGTGACCATTCAGAGACCAACAGAGGACATGATACACAGTGACCATTCAGAGACCAACAGAGGACATGATACACAGTGACCATTCAGAGACCAACAGAGGACATGATACACAGTGACCATTCAGAGACCAACAGAGGACATGATACACAGTGACCATTCAGAGACCAACAGAGGACATGATACACAGTGACCATTCAGAGACCAATAGAGGACATGATCTACAGTGACCATTCAGAGACCAATAGAGGACATGATCTACAGTGACCATTCAGAGACCAAAAGAGGACATGATCTACAGTGACCATTCAGACAACTGAGGACATGATCTACAGTGACCATTCAGAGACCAACAGAGGACATGATACACAGTGACCATTCAGAGACCAACAGAGGACATGATCTACAGTGACCATTCAGAGACCAACAGAGGACATGATACACAGTGACCATTCAGAGACCAACAGAGGACATGATACACAGTGACCATTCAGAGACCAACAGAGGACATGATCTACAGTGACCATTCAGAGACCAACAGAGGACATGATCTACAGTGACCATTCAGAGACCAAAAGAGGACATGATTTACAGTGACCATTCAGAGACCAACAGAGACATGATACACAGTGACCATTCAAAGACCAAAAGAGGACATGATACATAGTGACCATTCAGAGACCAACAGAGGACATGATACACAGTGACCATTCAGAGACCAACAGAGGACATGATCTACAGTGACCATTCAGAGACCAACAGAGGACATGATACACAGTGGCCATTCAGAGACCAACAGAGGACATGATCTACAGTGACCATTCAGAGACCAACAGAGGACATGATACACAGTGACCATTCAGAGACCAACAGAGGACATGATACACAGTGACCATTCAGAGACCAACAGAGGACATGATACACAGTGACCATTCAGAGACCAACAGAGGACATGATCTACAGTGACCATTCAGAGACCAACAGAGGACATGATCTACAGTGACCATTCAGAGACCAACAGCGGACATGATACACAGTGACCATTCAGAGACCAATAGAGGACATGATCTACAGTGACCATTCAGAGATCAACAGGGGACGTGATCTACAGTGACCATTCAGAAACCAAACAAGGGCATGATACACAGTGACCATTCAGAGACAAGAGGACATGATTTACAGTGACCATTCTGAGACCAACAGAGACATGATACACAGTGACCATTCAGAGACCAACAGAGGACATGATACACAGTGACCATTCAGAGACCAACAGAGGACATGATACACAGTGACCATTCAGAGACCAACAGAGGACATGATCTACAGTGACCATTCAGAGACCAATAGAGGACATGATCTACAGTGACCATTCAGAGACCAACAGAGGACATGATACACAGTGACCATTCAGAGACCAACAGAGGACATGATACACAGTGACCATTCAGAGACCAACAGAGGACATGATCTACAGTGACCTTTCAGAGACCAACAGAGGACATGATACACAGTGACCATTCAGAGACCAACAGAGGACATGATCTACAGTGACCATTTATAGACCAAAAGAGGACATGATACACAGTGACCATTCAGAGACCAACAGAGGACATGATCTACAGTGACCATTCAGAGACCAACAGAGGACATGATACACAGTGACCATTAAGACACCAACAGAGGACATGATCTACAGTGACCATTCAGAGACCAACAGAGGACATGATACACAGTGACCATTCAGAGACCAACAGAGGACATGATACACACTGACCATTCAGAGACCACCAGAGGACATGATACACAGTGACCATTCAGAGACCAACAGAGGACATGATACACAGTGACCATTCAGAGACCAGAACAGGACATGATCTACAGAGACCTTTCAAAGACCAACAGAGGACATGATACACAGTGAAAATTCAGAGACTAACAGAGGACATGATCTACAGTGACCATTCAGAGATCAACAGAGGACATGATACACAGTGACCATTCAGAGACCAACAGAGGACATGATCTACAGTGACCATTCAGAGATCAACAGAGGACATGATCTACAGTGACCATTCAGAGACCAACAGAGGACATGATACACAGTGACCATTCAGAGACCAACAGAGAACATGATCTACAGTGACCATTCAGAGACCAACAGAGGACATGATCTACAGTGACCATTCAGAGACCAACAGAGGACATGATACACAGTGACCATTCAGAGACCAACAGAGGACATGATCTACAGTGACCATTCAGAGACCAACAGAGGACATGATCTACAGTGACCATTCAGAGACCAACAGAGGACATGATCTACAGTGACCATTCAGAGACCAACAGAGGACATGATACACAGTGACCATTCAGAGACCAACAGAGGACATGATATACAGTGACCATTCAGAGACCAACAGAGGACATGATCTACAGTGACCATTCAGAGACCAACAGAGGACATGATACACAGTGACCATTCAGAGACCAACAGAGGACATGATCTACAGTGACCATTCAGAGACCAACAGAGGACATGATACACAGTGACCATTCAGAGACCAACAGAGGACATGATCTACAGTGACCATTCAGAGACCAACAGAGGACATGATACACAGTGACCATTCAGAGACCAACAGAGGACATGATACACAGTGACCATTCAGAGACCAACAGAGGACATGATACACAGTGACCATTCAGAGACCAACAGAGGACATGATACACAGTGACCATTCAGAGACCAACAGAGGACATGATACACAGTGACCATTCAGAGACCAACAGAGGACATGATACACAGTGACCATTCAGAGACCAACAGAGGACATGATCTACAGTGACCATTCAGAGACCAACAGAGGACATGATACACAGTGACCATTCAGAGACCAACAGAGGACATGATACACAGTGACCATTCAGAGACCAACAGAGGACATGATCTACAGTGACCATTCAGAGACCAACAGAGGACATGATACACAGTGACCATTCAGAGACCAACAGAGGACATGATCTACAGTGACCATTCAGAGATCAACAGAGGACATGATACACAGTGACCATTCAGAGACCAACAGAGGACATGATACACAGTGACCATTCAGAGACCAACAGAGGACATGATCTACAGTGACCATTCAGAGACCAACAGAGGACATGATACACAGTGACCATTCAGAGACCAACAGAGGACATGATACACAGTGACCATTCAGAGACCAACAGAGGACATGATCTACAGTGACCATTCAGAGACCAACAGAGGACATGATACACAGTGACCATTCAGAGACCAACAGAGGACATGATACACAGTGACCATTCAGAGACCAACAGAGGACATGATCTACAGTGACCATTCAGAGACCAACAGAGGACATGATACACAGTGACCATTCAGAGACCAACAGAGGACATGATACACAGTGACCATTCAGAGACCAACAGAGGACATGATACACAGTGACCATTCAGAGACCAACAGAGGACATGATACACAGTGACCATTCAGAGACCAACAGAGGACATGATCTACACAGTGCCCATTCAGAGACCAACAGAGGACATGATACACAGTGACCATTCAGAGACCAACAGAGGACATGATCTACAGTGACCATTCAGAGACCAACAGAGGACATGATCTACAGTGACCATTCAGAGACCAACAGAGGACATGATCTACAGAGGCCTTTCAGAGACCAACAGAGGACGTGATACACAGTGACCATTCAGAGACCAACAGAGGGCATGATCTACAGTGACCATTCAGAGACCAACAGAGGACATGATCTACAGTGACCATTCAGAGACCAACAGAGGACATGATACACAGTGACCATTAAGAGACCAACAGAGGACATGATACACAGTGACCATTCAGAGACCAACAGAGGACATGATCTACAGTGACCATTCAGAGACCAACAGAGGACATGATACACAGTGACCATTCAGAGACCAACAGAGGACATGATACACAGTGACCATTCAGAGACCAACAGAGGACATGATACACAGTGACCATTCAGAGACCAACAGAGGACATGATCTACAGTGACCATTCAGAGACCAACAGAGGACATGATACACAGTGACCATTCAGAGACCAACAGAGGACATGATACACAGTGACCATTCAGAGACCAACAGAGGACATGATCTACAGTGACCATTCAGAGATCAACAGAGGACATGATACACAGTGACCATTCAGAGACCAACAGAGGACATGATACACAGTGACCATTCAGAGACCAACAGAGGACATGATCTACAGTGACCATTCAGAGACCAACAGAGGACATGATCTACAGTGACCATTCAGAGACCAACAGAGGACATGATCTACAGTGACCATTCAGAGACCAACAGAGGACATGATACACAGTGACCATTCAGAGACCAACAGAGGACATGATCTACAGTGACCATTCAGAGACCAACAGAGGACATGATCTACAGTGACCATTCAGAGACCAACAGAGGATATGATACACAGTGACCATTCAGAGACCAACAGAGGATATGATCTACAGTGACCATTCAGAGACCAACAGAGGACATGATCTACAGTGACCATTCAGAGACCAACAGTGCACATGATACACAGTGACCATTCAGAGACCAACAGAGGACATGATCTACAGTGACCATTCAGAGACCAACAGAGGACATGATACACAGTGTCCATTCAGAGACCAACAGAGGACATGATACACAGTGTCCATTCAGAGACCAACAGAGGACATGATACACAGTGACCATTCAGAGACCAACAGCGGACATGATACACAGTGACCATTCAGAGACCAACAGAGGACATGATCTACAGTGACCATTCAGAGACCAACAGAGGACATGATACACAGTGACCATTCAGAGACTAACAGAGGACATGATACACAGTGACCATTCAGAGACCAACAGAGGACATGATCTACAGTGACAATTAAGAGATCAACAGAGGACATGATCTACAGTGACCATTCAGAGACCAACAGAGGACATGATCTACAGTGACCATTCAGAGACCAACAGAGGACATGATCTACAGTAACCATTCAGAGACCAACAGAGGACATGATACACAGTGACCATTAAGAGACCAACAGAGGACATGATATACAGTGACCATTCAGAGACCAACAGAGGACATGATACACAGTGACCATTCAGAGACCAACAGAGGACATGATACACAGTGAACATTCAGAGACTAACAGAGGACATGATCTACAGTGACCATTCAGAGATCAACAGAGGACATGGTACACAGTGACCATTTGGAGACCAACAGAGGACATGATACACAGTGACCATTCAGAGGCCAACAGAGGACATTATATACAGTGACCATTCAGAGATCAACAGAGGACATGATACACAGTGACCATTTGGAGACCAACAGAGGACATGATACACAGTGACCATTCAGAGACCAACTGAGGACATAATCTACAGTGACCATTCAGAGACCAACAGAGGACATGATACACAGTGACCTTTCAGAGACCAACATGGGACATGATATACAGTGACATTTCAGTGACCAACAGAGGACATGATACACAGTGTCCATTCAGAGACCAACAGAGGACATGATACACAGTGACCATTCAGAGACCAACAGCGGACATGATACACAGTGACCATTCAGAGACCAACAGAGGACATGATACACAGTGACCATTCAGAGACCAACAGAGGACATGATATATACAGTGACCATTCAGAGACCAATAGAGGACATGATCTACAGTGACCATTCAGAGACCAATAGAGGACATGATCTACAGTGACCTTTCTGAGACCAAAAGAGGAGATGATACACAGTGACCATTCAAAGACCAACAGAGGACATGACCTACAGTGACAATTAAGAGATCAACAGGGGACATGATCTACAGTGACCATTCAGAGACCAGAGGACATGATTTACAGTGACCATTCAGAGACCAACAGAGACATGATACACAGTGACCATTCAAAGACCAAAAGAGGACATGATACATAGTGACCATTCAGAGACCAACAGAGGACATGATACACAGTGACCATTCAGAGACCAACAGAGGACATGATCTACAGTGACCATTCAGAGACCAACAGAGGACATGATATACAGTGACCATTCAGAGACCAATAGATGACATGATCTACAGTGACCATTCAGAGACCAACAGAGGACATGATACACAGTGACCATTCAGAGACCAACAGAGGACATGATACACAGTGACCATTCAGAGACCAACAGAGGACATGATACACAGTGACCATTCAGAGACCAACAGAGGACATGATACACAGTGACCATTCAGAGACCAATAGAGGACATGATCTACAGTGACCATTCAGAGACCAACAGAGGACATGATACACAGTGACCATTCAGAGACCAACAGAGGACATGATCTACAGTGACCATTCAGAGACCAACAGAGGACATGATACACAGTGACCATTCAGAGCCCAACAGCAGACTTGATCGACAGTGACCTTTCAGAGACCAACAGAGGACATGATCTACAGTGACCATTCAGACAACAGAGGACATGATCTACAGTGACCATTCAGAGACCAAAAGAGGACATGATCTACAGTGACCATTCAGAGACCAACAGAGGACATGATCTACAGTGACCATTCAGAGACCAACAGAGGACATGATACACAGTGACCATTCAGAGACCAACAGAGGACATGATACACAGTGACCATTCAGAGACCAACAGAGGACATGATCTACAGTGACCATTCAGAGACCAACAGAGGACATGATACACAGTGACCATTCAGAGACCAACAGAGGACATGATACACAGTGACCATTCAGAGACGAACAGAGGACATGATCTACAGTGACCATTCAGAGACTAACAGAGGACATGATACTCAGTGACCATTCAGAGACAAATAGAGGACATGATCTACAGTGACCATTCAGAGACCAAAAGAGGAGATGATACACAGTGACCATTCAGAGACAAACAGAGGACATGATACACAGTGACCATTCAGAGACCAACAGAGGACATGATACACAGTGACCATTCAGAGACCAACAGAGGACATGATCTACAGTGACCTTTCTGAGACCAAAAGAGGAGATGATACACAGTGACCATTCAAAGACCAACAGAGGACATGACTTACAGTGATGATTCAGAGACCAACAGAGGACATGATACACAGTGACCATTCAGAGACCAACAGAGGACATGATCTACAGTGACCATTCAGAGACCAACAGAGGACATGATCTACAGTGACCATTCAGAGACCAACAGAGGACATGATCTACAGTGACCATTCAGAGACCAACAGAGGACATGATCTACAGTGACCATTCAGAGACCAAAAGAGGACATGATCTACAGTGACCATTCAGAGACCAACAGAGGACATGATCTACAGTGACCATTCAGAGACCAACAGAGGACATGATACACAGTGACCATTCAGAGACCAACAGAGGACATGATCTACAGTGACCATTCAGAGACCAACAGAGGACATGATCTACAGTGGCCATTCAGAGACCAACAGAGGACATGATACACAGTGACCATTCAGAGACCAACAGAGGACATGATCTACAGTGACCATTCAGAGACCAACAGAGGACATGATACACAGTGACCATTCAGAGACCAACAGAGGACATGATACACAGTGACCATTCAGAGACCAATAGAGGACATGATCTACAGTGACCATTCAGAGACCAACAGAGGACATGATACACAGTGACCATTCAGAGACCAACAGAGGACATGATACACAGTGACCATTCAGAGACTAACAGAGGACATAATACACAGTGACCATTCAGAGACCAACAGAGGACATGATACACAGTGACCATTCAGAGACCAACAGAGGACATGATACACAGTGACCATTCAGAGACCAACAGAGGACATGATCTACAGTGACCATTCAGAGACCAAAAGAGGAGATGATACACAGTGACCATTCAGAGACAAACAGAGGACATGATACACAGTGACCATTCAGAGACCAACAGAGGACATGATACACAGTGACCATTCAGAGACCAAAGGACATGATCTACAGTGACCATTCAGAGACCAAAAGAGGAGATGATACACAGTGACCATTCAAAGACCAACAGAGGACATGACTTACAGTGATGATTCAGTGACCAAAAGAGGACATGATACACAGTGACCATTCAGAGACCAACAGAGGACATGATCTACAGTGACCATTCAGAGACCAACAGAGGACATGATACACAGTGACCATTCAGAGACCAACAGAGGACATGATCTACAGTGACCATTCAGAGACCAACAGAGGACATGATACACAGTGACCATTCAGAGACCAACAGAGGACATGATACACAGTGACCATTCAGAGACCAACAGAGGACATGATACACAGTGACCATTCAGAGACCAACACAGGACATGATCTACAGTGATCTTTCAGAGACCAACAGAGGACATGATACACAGTGACCATTCAGAGACCAACAGAGGACATGATCTACAGTGACCATTCAGAGATCAACAGAGGACATGATCTACAGTGACCATTCAGAGACCAACAGAGGACATGATACACAGTGACCATTCAGAGACCAACAGAGGACATGATACACAGTGACCATTCAGAGACCAACAGAGGACATGATCTACAGTGACCATTCAGAGACCAACAAAGGACATGATCTACAGTGACCATTCAGAGACCAACAGAGGACATGATACACAGTGACCATTCAGAGACCAACAGAGGACATGATCTACAGTGACCATTCAGAGACCAACAGAGAACATGATACACAGTGACCATTAAGAGACCAACAGAGGACATGATCTACAGTGACCATTCAGAGACCAACAGAGGACATGATACACAGTGACCATTCAGAGACTAACAGAGGACATGATCTGCAGTGACCATTCAGAGATCAACAGAGGACATGATACACAGTGACCATTCAGAGACCAACAGAGGACATGATACACAGTGACCATTCTGAGGCCAACAGAGGACATGATATACAGTGACCATTCAGAGATCAACAGAGGACATGATACACAGTGACCTTTCAGAGACCAACAGAGAACATGATCTACAGTGACCATTCAGAGACCAACAGAGGACATGATCTACAGTAACCATTCAGAAATGAACAGAGGACATGATCTACAGTGACCATTCAGAGAACAACAGAGGACATGATCTACAGTGACATTTCATAGACCAACAGAGGACATCATCTACAGTGACCATTCAGAGACCAACAGAGGACATGATACACAGTGACAAGAGATCAACAGAGGACATGATCTACAGTGATCTTTCAGAGACCAATAGAGGACATGATACACAGTGACCATTCAGAGACCAACAGAGGACATGATCTACAGTGACCATTCAGAGACCAACAGAGGACATGATACACAGTGACCATTCAGAGACCAACAGAGGACATGATTTACAGTGACCATTCAGAGACCAGAAGAGGACATGATCTACAGTGACCTTTCAGAGACCAACAGAGGACATGATACACAGTGACCATTCAGAGACCAACAGAGGACATGATACACAGTGACCATTCAGAGACCAACAGAGGACATGATACACAGTGACCATTCAGAGACCAACAGAGGACATGATCTACAGTGACCATTCAGAGACCAACAGAGGACATGATACACAGTGACCATTCAGAGACCAACAGAGGACATGATACACAGTGAACATTCAGAGGCCAACAGAGGACATGATCTACAGTGACCATTCAGAGACCAACAGAGGAAATGATACACAGTGACCATTCAGAGACCAACAGAGGACATGATACACAGTGACCATTCAGAGACCAACAGAGGACATGATCTACAGTGACCATTCAGAGACCAACAGAGGACATGATACACAGTGACCATTCAGAGACCAACAGAGGACATGATCTACAGTGACCATTCAGAGACCAACAGAGGACATGATCTACAGTGACCATTCAGAGACCAACAGAGGACATGATACACAGTGACCATTCAGAGACCAACAGAGGACATGATCTACAGTGACCATTCAGAGACCAACAGAGGACATGATCTACAGTGACCATTCAGAGACCAACAGAGGACATGATACACAGTGACCATTCAGAGACCAACAGAGGACATGATACACAGTGACCATTCAGAGACCAACAGAGGACATGATCTACAGTGACCATTCAGAGACCAACAGAGGACATGATACACAGTGACCATTCAGAGACCAACAGAGGACATGATACACAGTGACCATTCAGAGACCAACAGAGGACATGATCTACAGTGACCATTCAGAGACCAACAGAGGACATGATACACAGTGACCATTCAGAGACCAACAGAGGACATGATACACAGTGACCATTCAGAGACCAACAGAGGACATGATCTACAGTGACCATTCAGAGACCAACAGAGGACATGATACACAGTGACCATTCAGAGACCAACAGAGGACATGATACACAGTGACCATTCAGAGACCAACAGAGGACATGATACACAGTGACCATTCAGAGACCAACAGAGGACATGATACACAGTGACCATTCAGAGACCAACAGCGGACATGATACACAGTGACCATTCAGAGACCAACAGAGGACATGATCTACAGTGACCATTCAGAGACCAACAGAGGACATGATACACAGTGACCATTCAGAGACTAACAGAGGACATGATACACAGTGACCATTCAGAGACCAACAGAGGACATGATCTACAGTGACAATTAAGAGATCAACAGAGGACATGATACACAGTGACCATTCAGAGACCAACAGAGGACATGATCTACAGTGACCATTCAGAGACCAGCAGAGGACATGATACACAGTGACCATTCAGAGACCAACAGAGTACATGGTCTACAGTGACCATTCAGAGACCAACAGAGGACATGATACACAGTGACCATTAAGAGACCAACAGAGGGCATGATCTACAGTGACCATTCAGTGACCAACATAGGACATGATACACAGTGACCATTCAGAGACCAACAGAGGACATGATAAACAGTGACCATTCAGAGACCAACAGAGGACATGATACACAGTGACCATTCAGAGACCAACAGAGGACATGATACACAGTGACCATTCAGAGACCAACAGAGGACATGATACACAGTGACCATTCAGAGACCAACAGAGGACATGATCTACAGTGACCATTCAGAGACCAACAGAGGACATGATACACAGTGACCATTCAGAGACCAACAGAGGACATGATCTACAGTGACCATTCAGAGACCAACAGAGGACATGATACACAGTGACCATTCAGAGACCAACAGAGGACATGATCTACAGTGACCATTCAGAGACCAACAGAGGACATGATACACAGTGACCATTCAGAGACCAATAGAGGACATGATCTACAGTGACCATTCAGAGACCAACAGAGGACATGATCTACAGTGACCTTTCAGAGACCAACAGAGGACATGATCTACAGTGACCATTCAGAGACCAACAGAGGACATGATACACAGTGACCATTAAGAGACCAACAGAGGACATGATCTACAGTGACCATTCAGAGACCAACAGAGGACATGATACACAGTGACCATTCAGAGACCAACAGAGGACATGATCTACAGTGACCATTCAGAGACCAACAGAGGACATGATACACAGTGACCATTCAGAGACCAACAGAGGACATGATCTACAGTGACCATTCAGAGACCAACAGAGGACATGATCTACAGTGACCATTCAGAGACCAACAGAGGATATGATACACAGTGTCCATTCAGAGACCAACAGAGTACATGATCTACAGTGACCATTCAGAGACCAACAGAGGACATGATACACAGTGACCATTCAGAGACCAACAGAGGACATGATACACAGTGACCATTCAGAGACCAACAGAGGACATGACCTACAGTGACCATTCAGAGACCAACAGAGGACATGATACACAGTGACCATTCAGACACCAATAGAGGACATGATACACAGTGACCATTCAGAGACCAACAGAGGACATGATCTACAGTGACCATTCAGAGACCAACAGAGGACATGATCTACAGTGACCATTCAGAGACCAACAGAGGACATGATACACAGTGACCATTCAGAGACCAACAGAGGACATGATCTACAGTGACCATTCAGAGACCAACAGAGGACATGATCTACAGTGACCATTCAGAGACCAACAGAGGACATGATACACAGTGACCATTCAGAGACCAACAGAGGACATGATCTACAGTGACCATTCAGAGACCAACAGAGGACATGATACACAGTGACCATTCAGAGACCAACAGAGGACATGATACACAGTGACCATTCAGAGACCAACAGAGGACATGATACACAGTGACCATTCAGAGACCAACAGAGGACATGATCTACAGTGACCATTCAGAGACCAGCAGAGGACATGATACACAGTGACCATTCAGAGACCAACAGAGGACATGGTCTACAGTGACCATTCAGAGACCAACAGAGGACATGATACACAGTGACCATTCAGAGACCAACAGAGGACATGATACACAGTGACCATTCAGAGACCAACAGAGGACATGATCTACAGTGACCATTCAGAGACCAACAGAGGACATGATCTACAGTGACCATTCAGAGACCAACAGAGGACATGATCTACAGTGACCATTCAGAGACCAACAGAGGACATGATACACAGTGACCATTCAGAGACAAATAGAGGACATGATCTACAGTGACCATTCAGAGACCAACAGAGGACATGATACACAGTGACCATTCAGAGACCAACAGAGGACATGATACACAGTGACCATTCAGAGACCAACAGAGGACATGATACACAGTGACCATTCAGAGACCAACAGAGGACATGATACACAGTGACCATTCAGAGACCAACAGAGGACATGATACACAGTGACCATTCAGAGACCAACAGAGGACATGATCTACAGTGACCATTCAGAGACCAACAGAGGACATGATCTACAGTGACCATTCAGCGACCAACAGAGAACATGATACACAGTGACCATTCAGAAACCAACACAGGATATGATCTACAGTGACCTTTCAGAGACCAACAGAGGACATGATACACAGTGACCATTCAGAGACCAACAGAGGACATGATCTACAGTGACCATTCAGAGACCAACAGAGGACATGATCTACAGTGACCATTCAGAGACCAACAGAGGACATGATCTACAGTGACCATTCAGAGACCAACAGAGGACATGATACACAGTGACCATTCAGAGACCAACAGAGGGCATGATCTACAGTGACCATTCAGAGACCAACAGAGGACATGATAAACAGTGACCATTCAGAGACCAACAGAGGACATGATCTACAGTGACCATTCAGAGACCAACAGAGGACATGATACACAGTGACCATTCAGAGACCAACAGAGGACATGATCTACAGTGACCATTCAGAGACCAACAGAGGACATGATACACAGTGACCATTCAGAGACCAACAGAGGACATGATACACAGTGACCATTCAGAGACCAACAGAGGACATGATACACAGTGACCATTCAGAGACAAACAGAGGACATGATACACAGTGACCATTCAGAGACCAACAGAGGACATGATACACAGTGACCATTCAGAGACCAACAGAGGACATGATCTACAGTGACCATTCAGAGACCAACAGAGGACATGATCTACAGTGACCATTCAGAGACCAACAGAGGACATGATACACAGTGACCATTCAGAGACCAACAGAGGACATGATCTACAGTGACCATTCAGAGACTAACAGAGGACATGATACACAGTGACCATTCAGAGAACAACAGAGGACATGATCTACAGTGACCATTCAGAGACCAACAGAGGACATGATCTACAGTGACCATTCAGAGACCAACAGAGGACATGATCTACAGTGACCATTCAGAGACCAACAGAGGACATGATCTACAGTGACCATTCAGAGACCAACAGAGGACATGATACACAGTGACCATTCAGAGACCAACAGAGGACATGATCTACAGTGACCATTCAGAGACCAACAGAGGACATGATACACAGTGACCATTCAGAGACCAACAGAGGACATGATACACAGTGACCATTCAGAGACCAACAGAGGACATGATACACAGTGACCATTCAGAGACCAACAGAGGACATGATACACAGTGACCATTCAGAGGCCAACAGAGGACATGATCTACAGTGACCATTCAGAGACCAACAAAGGACATGATACACAGTGACCATTCAGAGACCAATAGAGGACATGATCTACAGTGACCATTCAGAGACCAACAGAGGACATGATACACAGTGACCATTCAGAGACCAACAGAGGACATGATCTACAGTGACCATTCAGAGACCAATAGAGGACATGATACACAGTGACCATTCAGAGACCAACAGAGGACATGATCTACAGTGACCATTCAGAGACCAACAGAGGACATGATACACAGTGACCATTCAGAGACCAACAGAGGACATGATACACAGTGACCATTCAGAGACCAACAGAGGACATGATCTACAGTGACCATTCAGAGACCAACAGAGGACATGATCTACAGTGACCATTCAGAGACCAACAGAGGACATGATACACAGTGACCATTCAGAGACCAACAGAGGACATGATACACAGTGACCATTCAGAGACTAACAGAGGACATGATACACAGTGACCATTCAGAGACCAACAGAGGACATGATCTACAGTGACCATTCAGAGACCAACAGAGGACATGATACACAGTGACCATTCAGAGACCAACAGAGGACATGATACACAGTGACCATTCAGAGACCAACAGAGGACATGATACACAGTGACCATTCAGAGACCAACAGAGGACATGATACACAGTGACCATTCAGAGACCAACAGAGGACATGATACACAGTGACCATTCAGAGACCAACAGAGGACATGATCTACACAGTGACCATTCAGTGACCAACAGAGGACATGATACACAGTGTCCATTCAGAGACCATCAGAAAACATGATACACAGTGAGCATTCAGAGACCAACAGAGGACATGATCTACAGAGACATTTCAAAGACCAACAGAGGACATAATACAAAGTGACCATTCAGAGACCAACAGAGGACATGATCTACAGTGACCATTCAGAGACCAAAAGAGGACATGATACACAGTGACCATTCAGAGACCAACAGAGGACATGATCTACAGTGACCATTCAGAGACCAACAGAGGACATGATCTACAGTGACCATTCAGAGACCAACAGAGGACATGATACACAGTGACCATTCAGAGACCAATAGAGGACATGATCTACAGTGACCATTCAGAGACCAAAAGAGGACATGATACACAGTGACCATTCAGAAACCAACAGAGGACATGATCTACAGTGACCAGAGACCAACAGAGGACATGATCTACAGTGACCATTCAGAGACCAACAGAGGACATGATACACAGTGACCATTCAGAGACCAACAGAGGACATGATCTACAGTGACCATTCAGAGACCAAAAGAGGACATGATCTACAGTGACCATTCAGAGACCAACAGAGGACATGATACACAGTGACCATTCAGAGACCAACAGAGGACATGATCTACAGTGACCATTCAGAGACCAACAGAGGACATGATACACAGTGACCATTCAGAGACCAACAGAGGACATGATACACAGTGACCATTCAGAGACCAACAGAGGACATGATACACAGTGACCATTCAGAGACCAACAGAGGACATGATACACAGTGACCATTCAGAGACCAACAGAGGACATGATACACAGTGACCATTCAGAGACCAACAGAGGACATGATACACAGTGACCATTCAGAGACCAACAGAGGACATGATACACAGTGACCATTCAGAGACTAACAGAGGACATGATACACAGTGACCATTCAGAGACCAACAGAGGACATGATCTACAGTGACAATTAAGAGATCAACAGAGGACATGATCTACAGTGACCATTCAGAGACCAACAGCGGACATGATACACAGTGACCATTCAGAGACCAATAGAGGACATGATCTACAGTGACCATTCAGAGACCAATAGAGGACATGATCTACAGTGACCATTCAGAGACCAAAAGAGGAGATGATACACAGTGACCATTCAAAGACCA
>NC_056733.1:1004830929-1004832764 GCF_019279795.1 Protopterus annectens | reverse complement strand
ATTTTTCATGTTTTTTCTCTGAATGGTCACTGTGTATCATGTCATCTGTTTGTCTCTGAATGGTCACTGTGTATCATGTCCTCTTTTGGTCACTGAATCATCACTGTAAGTCATGTCCTCTGTTGGTCTTTGAATGGTCACTGTGTATCATCTCCTCTGTTGATCTCTGAATGGTCACTGTGTATCATGTTCTCTGTTAGTCTCTGGTCACTGTGTATCATGTGTTTTGGTCTCTGAATGGTCACTGTAGATCATGTCCTCTATTTGTCTCTGAATGGTCACTGAGTATCATGTCCTCTGTTAGCCTCTGAATGGTCACTGTAGATCATGTCATCTGTTCATCTCTCCATGGTCACTGCTTATCATGTCCTCTTTTGGTCTCTAAATGGTCACTGTAGATCATGTCCTTTGGTCTCTGAAAGGTCACTGTAGATCATGTCCTTTGGTCTCTGAAAGGTCACTGTGTATCATGTCCTCTGTTGGTCTCTGAATGGTCACTGTGTATTATGTCCTCTGTTGGTCTTTGAAATGTCTCTGTAGATCATGTCCTCTGTTGGTCTCTGAGTGGTCACTGTAAATCATGTCCTCTGGTCTCTGAATGGTCACTGTGTATCATGTCCTCTGTTGGTCTCTGAATGGTCACTGTAGATCATGCCCTCTGTTGATCTGTGAAAGGTCATGGTGTATCATGTCCTCTGTTGGTCTCTGAATGGTCACTGTAGATCTTGTCATCTTTTGGTCTTTGAATGGTCACTGTAGATCATGCCCTCTGTTGGTCTCTGAATGTTCACTGTGTATCATGTTCTCTGATGGTCTCTGATAGGTCACTGTACATCATGCCCTCTGCTGGTCTCTGACAGGTCACTGTAGGTCATGTCCTCTGTTGGTCTCTGAATGTTCACTGTAGATGCTGTCCTCTGTTGGTCTCTGAATGGTCACTGTGTATCATGTCCTCTGTTGGTCTCTGAATTTTCACTGTAGATCATGTCCTCTGTTGGTCTCTGAATGGTCATTCTAGATCATGTCCTCTGGTCTCTGAATTTTCACTGTAGATCATGTACTCTGTTGGTCTCTGGTCACTGTTTATCATGCCTTTGTTGGTCTGTGAATGGCCACTGTAGATCCTACCCTCTGTTGGTTTCTGAATGGTCTCTGTGTATCATGTCCTCTGCTGGTCAATGAAATGTCACTGTAGATCATATCCTGTGTTGGTCTCTGAATGGTCACTGTGTATCATGTCCTCTGTTGGTCTCTGAATGGTCACTGTGTATCATGTCCTCTGTTGGTCTCTGAATGGTCACTGTGTATCATGTCATCTGTTTGTCTCTGAATGGTCACTGTGTATCATGTCCTCTTTTGGTCACTGAATCATCACTGTAAGTCATGTCCTCTGTTGGTCTTTGAATGGTCACTGTAGATCATGTCCTCTGTTGATCTCTGAATGGTCACTGTGTATCATGTCCTCTGTTAGTCTCTGGTCACTGTGTATCATGTGTTTTGGTCTCTGAATGGTCACTGTAGATCATGTCCTCTGTTGGTCTCTGAATGGTCACTGTGTATCATGTCCTCTGTTGGTCTCTGAATGGTCACTGTGTATCATGTCCTCTGTTCGTCTCTGAATGGTCACTGTAGATCATGTCCTCTGTTGGTCTCACCATGGTCACTGCTTATCATGTCCTCTTTTGGTCTCTAAATGGTCACTGTAGATCATGTCCTCTTTTGGTCTCTAAATGGTCACTGTAGATCATGTCCTTTGGTCTCTGAAAGGTCACTGTGTATCATGTCCTCTGTTCGTCTCTGAATGGTCACTGTGTATCATGTCCTTGTTTGGTCTC
>NC_056733.1:1004770929-1004825929 GCF_019279795.1 Protopterus annectens | reverse complement strand
ATTACAGCATTTCTAGCCTATAAATATGGAAAATGTGCCAGTAACAGCTTTTATTTAGAGTAATATGGTATTAGATACCATTGTTGTGGTTTTTGTTTTCTTCCTCAATCATGTCTGCTCAATGACTGCTAACCAATGTATTATTTTATATTGTTTTATATAATCACTTGTTTCACACACATCAATTTTAGAAATATCTATTGTTAACATCCTTATTCTTAGCAAATGTGAATAGATTCTCCCATCAATGTTCACTTGGAAAAATTCACCCTTCATTGAGTCTAGTATATTTTGATCAAAGTCTAGGAATGAGAATATATGGTAACTAATTCTTATAAGATTTTGATTTTCATCTTGAATGATGGTTAATAGATTAATACTAGGCTAGCTGGCCTTGTAAGCCATTTTACGCCTAGACAATTTCCTTTTCAAGGGGGAGAATCAAACCCTGTACCCTATGTCTGTGAGGTTAACATGTCAACCATCATACCACCCCCAACAAAAACATGTATATCAGCTAAGTGAATTTGAACCTCATATCAATTGTTTTTTTCTTTTAAGCTCACAGGGCATACACCCTGTGCCACGGAGAAAATCACCTGTCCAACAGAGAAAGTTATTGCTAATGATCTTAAGGCTATTTTTTCAGGGTTTTACTGACTTGGTTAGGAGGAAAATTGTTTTTGTTTAATATTTTATTGTAATCTTTTGTCTTACTGTAAATCTGAGATGAAAGTGATCCAAGAGATTTAAGATGTAAAGTCTATGTGATTCACAATTTGCAGACGTTGCTGTAAAAATTCTGCAGTATATCTTAATAAGAGCTTTTAATAAAGCAGCTTGACTCCCCCATAGTGCCTTCTTTCGGCAATGTCAAAACAAAAAACTTCAGATGTAAAGAAATCCACTAAAGACAAACTCAAGGACATGCTGTTTAATGCCAGGAGCCAAACAGTAAACTGCACATAAGCAGACATAACTGGTTAGGCTTGCATAAGCATATTAAGTACAACTAAGCTGTAAAGACATACATCAGAATAAAAAAACATTAAGGGAATAAAACTGATGATTATAGCAACAGCAGGTAGTCTTCTAAATAAATTGCAGACTATCTGGTAAATCTTGATAGCACATTATCATGGTTTGGCTATAGTGTTGCACTGGTTGTCTCACTTCCAGTTTTTCAAAACTTTATTCTAGCCATATCTTACATAATAATGCTTGTTCCCTTCCTCTGTTCCTTAAAACCTCCTGGCTATTAAGAAGAAGAGTCACTTGTCCCTTTAAATAATTTACTGGCCTGTATAAGCTTATCACAGAAGTTATTCTACATTAAAGTCAATTTGTGTTCCAAAATCTCTCAATAAAAAATAGGCTTGTGTGTGTGTGTGTGTGTGTGTGTGTGTGTGTGTGTGTGTGTGTGTGTGTGTGAATGTGTTTGTGTTTGTGTACGTGTATGTGCATGTGCATGTCAGTGTGTGTATGTGTGTGTGTGTGTGTGTGTGTGTGTGTGTGTGTGTGTGTGTGTGTGTGTGCATGTGTGTGCGTGTGTGTGCGGGTGTGTGTGGATGTGTGTGTGTGTGTGGGTGAGTAGGTGGGGTAATTTTTTGAACTGTGTGTGTGTGTGTGTGTGTGTGTGTGTGTGTGTGTGTGTGTGTGTGTGTGTGTGTGTGAGTGTGAGTGTGTGTGTGTGGGTGAGTGGGTGGGGTAATTTTGTGAACTGTGTGTGTGTGTGTGTGTGTGTGTGTGTGTGTGTGTGTGTGCGTGTGTGCGTGTGTGTGTGTGTTAACGTGTGTGTACGTGTGTGTGAATGCTTGTGTGCATGTGTGCGTGTGTGCGTGTGTGCGTGTGTATGTGTGTGTTTGTGTGCGTGCATTTGCATTCGTATATTTGTGTGTGTTTGTGTGTATCTGTATATGGGTGGGTGTAACTGTGTGTGTGTGTTGTGTGTGTGAGGTGGTACCTGTTCCAACATGATGCATGGCTGCCAGTGGTGATTGCCTCAGGCAACTGCTAATTAGCACTAGCGGTAACATCACACAATTAGGAGATGTACATATTTTCTAATAATGAGGTCTTTCCTCATTACAGCTAACCATGTCTCTGAATTGCCTTTTCTGATTTTGCTTATTCTTCCCCTTTTCATAGAAACAGTATGTAGTAGTACTTGATAAGCATAATACAGTTTAGCTATTGTTTTTCTGAATTAAATTTTTCACAGCTGCATGCAGTAATACTAGCTACACAGTTTCACCCCACAAATGGCTACATCCTGCACGAACCACTGTGCAGATGTCTTTCAGACACCTATGTGTGCATACAGTGTCTCTTTGTTCTGCCATGTCAGTATGGTCTCACAGAACCATGGTGCCTTTTTCTACAGGAATGTACACAATGCTGTCCTGCTGTACCTTGTCCACATGCATACAATACAGTTTTGTACTGACATATGATAATGTGTGCTATACAAACATTAGACTGCCTTCCACCTTACTTTATATACTACGTACAACCATAGGATCCCTACTGTCTGCTGTACACTTAGTGCAGTTTCTCCCCACAAGTGACAATATTGTGCCCACTGACAGGAACAGTGTGCTACACTGCTGGTTATTACGCCACTCATATCACAGTGCAAAACACTGACAGTGTACTGACAGATGTGAGGGTTTGATCTTAAATGGGCATTTATCACTACTATACATCAGATCCTCTCTGTGTTATAGGTGGCTTGCAGTACAGATGGCAGCTATGACTGTCATCCATTATGTAAGCTTTCTGTCTTTCTTAATCCTGCATCTGTCCACTAAGTTAGGCAACCAGCCAGTGCTCTGCTGTATTCATCTGTGAAATACAAGGAATCTGTTGCGTTCTGTTTAGCATAAGTACAATATTATAATGTATTTTGCTCTATTAAACTATATTTTTGCTATATTGCTAATTTTTAAAACTATTCTTGCTGGTTTGTTGCACCTTTTGTTTGCTGTAGCATAGAATAGATTCAGACCTACTGAATCTGGTTCTTTTTGTTAAACTGAGCACTAAACCAGGCTATCCTTTGTTGGAGAGGACCTCGCCCCTGCACTTGTGGCAGGAGAGGGCAGTTATGACTCATCTGATTGAATGTTGCTGGCACAGGGCTCAGTTTCGAGTTTTTTATTGGTTAAATTGTTTAATTCAGTCTGCTCACTGTTTACACAGCCCCACAGAGTTAGGTGACCAGTCAGTGCTTTGCTGTATTCATCTGTGCAATCCAAGGACTCTGTTGCATTCTGCTTACTGTAAGTACCATTTTGTACTGTGTTTTGTACTTTTAAACTGTATTTTTGCTATATTGTTTTTTTTTAAACTGTTCTTGCTGATTCGTTGCACTTTTTGTCTGATGTACCATAGATTAGATTCAGACCTGCTGAATCTGGTTCTGTTTGTTAAATTGAGCACTAAACCAGGCTATCTTTTGTTGGAGAGGGCCCTCTGCACCCTTGTAACAGGATAGTGCAAATATGACTCATCTGATTGAAGGTTGCTGGCACAGGGCTCTGTTTTGAGCTTTATTAATAGTTACATTGTTTAATTTAGTATGCTCACTCTTGCTACATAAACCCCACTTTTGTGCAGGTTTGTGCTTGTTTTACACAGCTCCACAGAGTTACGTAATCAGCTCTGCTGTATTCATCTGTTTGGTTTAATGCACCTCCATGCACCATTGAGCACTACTGTACAGTGTGGGTAACCACAGGTGATTATAAACACAAAACATTTAGTAAATACATTTTCTCTTAGGAGCTGCTCATGATCCATCCAAGAAGTCCTTAAATTGCACTTATCTGCAGCACCTCAGCTGCACTTTTGCTCCTTAAACAGTCCCAAAACCACTAAATCTACGATAGTCTCATACCATTTAGAGAACTTCCACTACTAAGACCCTTTATAGAGCACCTCATTTAGTATAGACCCTATTTAGAGCACCCAGTCATACCACACCCCTCCATTTTCTTTCCAAACTGTGAAACAAGATTTAACCTAGCATTATGGATAATTAGTTTCCCTGCAATTCTCCTACCAGCCTGATTGACATGGGCATCCTGAGGCAGTGTAGCAACTGTCTCATGTACACTGACAACCCTCTACTCCTAAATCAGCCAAGTACAATTTGTGAGAAATGCATCTACACTATGACTGATGTGGAAGCTACTTTGTCAGAGATGGTCTTCACCTATCACCTCTAGGCTTTCAGTTACTGACTAAGGCACTTGCCTTCCCCATAGTGCATGCTTTACACAACGTCTCAAGAACAACATTTCTGACATGAAAATATCCCTCACAAATAATTCAAAGGTTACACTGCTAAACACTAGGAGTTTAAATCAGAAACACAAATAAATGAAAGGTTATGCTGCTAAACGCTAGGAGTTTAAATCAGAAACACAAATAATTTAAAGGTTACGCTGCTAAACATTAGGAGTTTAAATCAGAAACACAAATAATTTAAAGGTTACTCTGCTAAACGCTAGGAGTTTAAATCAGAAACACAAATAATTTAAAGGTTACGCTGCTAAACACTAGGAGTTTAAATCAGAAACACAAATAATTTAAAGGTTACGCTGCTAAACGCTAGGAGTTTAAATCAGAAACACAAATAATTTAAAGGTCACGCTGCTAAACGCTAGTTTAAATCTGAAACTGCAATCTCTGGAAGCGCTCCTCTCCCTGGAGGATGTTGACATCTGTGCAGTCACAGAAACGTGGTTCAAGGCCACAGAGAGTACCCCTGTCTTGAAAGGCTACAATGCCTTCCACACTTTCAGACTGAAAAATGAACATGTGAGAACCAAAGAAGGAGGAGGATCTATCTTTGTCAAAGATAAATGCTCCTCTAGACTGGTTAGACAGGATAACTCCATGGAGTTACTCCACGTTCAACTAACTGTGGGTAAGATCCCCCTTCAAGTCATCATTAGCTATAGGCCCCCTTCAATGAACCAAGATACCCACGCTGTTATTTGGACCTACTTGAGTCAATCAAATTACAACCAAGCACTCTAGTCACGGGCAATTTTAACTATCCTTCCATTGACTGGGAAACTTAAACAAGTACCAGCCTGCTCGCACAAAGGTTCCTGGACTTTGTTAACACTAATGTCCCAGAACAAATAATATGCAACTCCACAAGGGGTCAAATATTCTCGACCTGGTCCTCACCAACATGGGTCACCATTGCACCACCACAAGTATAGGACCCTCACTGGTCAAATCTGATCACAAATCAGTCACATTTAAAGTAGCTATAACATCTGAACCTCTTGTATGTGAAATCAGGCTAAATATTTTCACCAAAACTAATTATACCTCCTAAGGGATGGCATAAATCATTTCCAAGCTCCTGTTCCCACAGATGACAGTGATATCTGTACTAAGGTATGCACAAGTGCCCTGTACAAACACTTATACAAATATATTGGCACAATTGTACCTAATAGGATCAAAACAAGATCCTCAAGAAAAAAACAAGCCTACCTGGTGGACATCTAGCATTAATAAGTTATACAACAATAGGAAGACGTTGCTGTCTAAGAATAAAAAAGTGAGTTCCCAGTACTGGAAGAAGATCCTCCTCTGCTTGAACAAACAAATAGGACAACTTGTAAAATCCTCTAAGAGCAACTTTGAAAAAAAAATAGCAACCATAGCTAAGGATAACCATAAGGCATTCTTCAGCTATATCCATAACCTATAAGGTAGGACACAGACGTGTACAGAACTAGCTGTGAATGTCATCACACACACTGATCCTGCGAAAAAAGCTAACCTATTAGTTGACGGGTTTGGCAAAAATGTCACCCTCCTGTCCCCTCCAAACATTCCACAAAGCATTCCCGCTACATCTCCCTCACCTTGCATCTCCAAAAAGCAAATCAATAATGCTCTCTCCAAGGCCAAACTCACAACCTCTGTGGGACCTAATGGCATCCCAGGTTGCATTTTAAATGAACTAAAACATGAATTAGCAACTTCATTAGGTACTCTCTTCAACCATAACCTGAGTCCTGGTTTTGTCCCTGTTGAATGGAAAGCAGCAAATGCCATCCCCCTTCATAAAGGGGGTACAGCAACAGACCCTGGAAACTACAGACCAATAAGCTTAACCAGCCTTATCTGTAAGGCCATGGAACTAATCATCATGGACCTTATAAATAAGGATATAGGTGATCTCCAAACACTTGATCTGCCACTATTTGATTTTGTCAAAAGTGGGTCATGCCTGTTAAACTGGGTGGACGTCTTCAAAAATGTCACCAGAGCCATTGATGAAGGCAAATCTGTGCATACAGCCTACCTTGACTTAGCCAAGGCCTTTGAAAAAAGCCCACATTTGGCCATCATTGATAAACTCTCCCAGTTGAATATCAGTCCTTATGTCGTCAGGTGGGTTGCCAGCTGGCTCACTGACAGATCACACTCAGTCAAAGTTGTGGACTTTACCTCAACCAGCAGACGTGTCATCAGTGGGGTTCCACAGGAATCAGTGCTGGACCTCCTATTGTTTGGAATATACTTTTCAGAAGTTCAGGCCAAAACAGAGGAGCTGTGGCTGACTAAGATTGCTGACCACAAATTAGGTGCAATCAATGAATCCCCAAACAATGTCAATATACTTTAAGAAGGACTTATACAAATCAATGACTGGTGCTAAAGCCATGGATTCAAACTCAATGCAAAAAATGCATTATCATCCCCTTCAGTAAAAATGATATCCCCGCAGACTATCATATACATAATAATACCTTAAGTAACAACTCAGTAGCGACAGACTTGGGAATGCAAGTTGACTGTGGCCTAAATTTGACGACTATGTATCTACTGTGGTAAGGATGGCATTGTATGTCACACACCTCATTAGCAGAGGCATTGCCTCAAGAGTGAAAGAGGACATAACTCCCCTGTACTTGATCCTCATCAGGCCAATAATTGAGTACATTTCTTCCTTTGGTATGAACCTTACCAGGCACCTGCAGTAACTTGACAGACCTCAGAGATTTCTAACCAAGAAAATTCAGGGTCTCCAGCACATGTCATACATTGACAGACTGAAGTCACTGTCACTGTATTCAGTAGCATACAGACTACTTAGAGAAGACTTGTGCCTGGCCTGCAGAGCACTCTGGGATCCAAACCTAATGGAAATACTGTACATCTGCAAGTCAAATGTGGCAAGGGTCACCCGCTCCAGGGACCATAACATGGCCTGCTACATAAATAGGACCTGCTGGAAAGACAGATATGTGTCTCAGAGGTTGCCACTCCTCTGAAATAGGCTACCAGTTCACATCAAGCAAAGTCCCTCTATGACCCTGTTTAAGCGTAGCCTGGATGACTGGATGGGAATCTGTAAATTCCTGCTGGGGATTTCACCTATGACTTTCCTAGATATGAGCAGTCATTGCTAACTAAGATCTCGAGTTTAGGCAAGATTGTTTATATTGAGTTTGTCTGCTATTATATTGGGCAGACACAGCTAGGCTTATAAAAAACATTCAGGTCAACAGCCCAGTAACCACCTATGAACCTAGGAACCTAGTTACACCAGTGTAATATACATACACAAAGTGAATACCAGGCTTATATAGTGCTATACTTAGTAAGTGCTGGAATTACTGACCACCCAGTATATGCTTTCTCTAACCTAGTTCCTCTCCATTTTCTTTCACATCCTTACACTGTTCCCTAGCACCTCACCTTTTATTCTCCCTCCTACATCTACATGTGTGACTACCTTATACTTGCACCAGTCTCACTTCACTTCACTTCACTTCACTTCACTTCACTTCACCTGTTTTATACTTTTACCCCGTCATCTAATGCCAGCAGTGTATTAGTCTGATACTATAAAATGAATCTGTCTCTAAAGTTCGACACGCTCATTCTTGTTTGTACTTTCCCAGCTAACACATTAAAATCAGCCTTGTCTGTATGATATCCTTTCTATTCCTTTTACTTACTGCCTTTTTGTATGCTTTGCATGTAGTGCTTCTTTTTTTTTTTGTATGGAACTTTTCTCCCCTGTTCTCCACTGAAAAAAGGGGACCTCCCAGTCAGATATACCCTGGTTAACAAATGTCAAAATGAATAAATAAATAAACAAAATATCGGACCTCTGAGTAGCAAACTTACCGTAAGCAAAAATTGTGTTAATTTACTGAGTACCACATGAGTACTAGTTGCGCTGTTAGTACAATCCTTCTGAATCCCACCCTCTGACTTTTTCCTTGAGTGTTTTGTTATTGACATTGCTCAACTATAAATTAAGAAGATCTAAAACTCACATGTAGTAGAAAAATATGAATTTGCATACACTGTTGCTGCAGATTCCCAAAGTAACCTTATTTAAAGCATCACTTACAGGTTACTTTAAGTGATCTGAAGCATGAAAGTCAATATCAGATTTTTTATTTAAAAGCCAATTCTGTCTCAGTAAAAACACACGCAGATGCACATGAACATTTAGAAGTGAGACAGACAAGGTTGTGCACATCACAACACATTAGGTTTCTGCTTTAACTAACAGCATATCAAAATATTTTGTCACAATGATACTCTATCCAAATTTTGCTGATGCCAATAAAACTTCAACATTCTCTGTTAACATGATGTTACAACTTTGTGTGCATTGGTAGTGTAATGTTATACCTCATTGCTTCTGCAGCTCTAATTTAAAATAAAACTGATATTTTATTCTTGCAATGTCTCAGTTTCAGTGCTAACTGTGGGAATACCTCTATTCTGATTAAAGTCTTAATGTCATTATAAATGTCTTAATATGTTTTCATCAAAGTTGTATAAGCTTATAAATAAATAAACAGTGGCAAAAAAAATGTTTGAATAAAAGAAAGATGTCAGATTGGTCCTAAAAGTCCTAAAAGTACTATCAAAAGTTATACTTCATAGATGAGTCCTGACAATATCCCTGGATGCATCTTAAATAGTATGAAACATGATTTAGCCACACTTCTAACAACAATGTTCAATGTTACCCTCCTTACAGTGTTTGTACCAAGTCAGTGTTGAACAGTTACAGTCACTCAACTGCATAAGGGAGGACTTTCTGCAGACCCAGACAATTACAGACCCATAAGTGTGAGTGACATCATATGCAAAGCCATGGAAAGACTTATGGAATTAATCAAGCAGGACGTAGGGAACCTCCAAACACTCGACTCATCTCAGTTTGGATTTGTCAAGGGCAGGTCATGCCTGGTGAATTTTTTTTTGAAAAGGTCACAAAAAATAGGTGAAGATAAAATATAACATACCACATATCTGGACCAGACCAAAGCTTTTGATACAATTCACCACTCAGGTACAGTAGAAAAGCTAAATAAACTGAGGTACCTTACTAAAAGGATACTAGGTCTAAACGATGTGTACTACGTGGACTACCTCAAAGCCCAGTCGCTATACTCTGTACCCTACAGACTACAAAGAGGTGACCTGTGTCTGACATACAGGGCACCCTCTGACCCATTATTGATGTGTTTATTGCATGTCAGCAAGTCAAATGACATCAGAAATAGTCAGTCTAGGGATCTAACCTCTTCTGCAACATCATTAGAATGGTTTGGAGGAACAGGTGTAATTTGCAGAAGATTCCACTACTGTGGAAAAGGCTCCCTATCCACATAAAACAAAGTTAATTCCTATCTATTTTCAAGTGCAACTTAGATCTATGGATGAAAAGAGGCAGCTCCTAGATGCTTTATCCCATGCATGGACCCTTCAAATTATCTACAGTATGATGCCAGTTATTCTCATTAGGGGTAATATATAATTATTGAGCATGAGATGGGTAAACCAATCTTAACCAAATTGGATTGGTCATTTCAAGTACAAAAAGGGAAAATGGCCCGACTTAAAATGGCCCATAAGGGCAGCTAGCTTTGTACTTACCTATGAACCTATGGAAGTGTGTGCATGTGGGGTGGGAGGGAATCACATTACCTTACTATTAAAGTAGCAGAGTAGTGATATAGGTTAGAAACTTACAATCATCTTACCACAAATTGTAAATACAGCACTGTATTGTACTACTGTTGAAAATGAAAATAAGAAAAAAACAGTTAAGGGTTTAAATTTTAACAAGTTAATTTAGTTTCTGCAAACAGAATCACACAGTATGAAAGCAATGGAGCAAAACTGTACGATGTAATCCAACTAACTCCACAGAAGAAACAACAACAATAAAGTTCACATTAAAAGTATGTATTTTCTTGAATGACACTGGAAATGAGGTCTATAGACCAGTTTTAGCACAATCCAGCCTTATTCAGTATAAGAATAAAGAACATCAGGAAATGACAGCAAATAAACAGAGCCAAGTTCAAAAATGTTTAAAGTGATCAAAACAATCCCTTAATTACTAATTGTTCTTCATATAGTATTATAAAATCACCAATATTTATTTAAATGGATCTCACAGGTTCATAGGTAGGTACTAGGCTATCGGCCCAATGGCCTATGTAAGCCTAGCCAACAAGGTTCCCTGGCTTACGCCACCCAAGAAAGTTATTTTCCTGTGCCACTGTGAAGCAGAGACACAGAAGTGATCCACTGGGCGTAATTCCTATTTCCTATCCACTCATCAAGATTTTTCTTGAAGAGTGATAATGAAGAACTTTGCTTGACATAGATGGGTAGCCTGTTCCAGAGTATGGGAAGTCTCTGGGACAGGACTCTATCCCTCCAGCATGTCCTGTTTATTGTGGTGACAAGGTTTAGGTCCCTAGAGCGTGTAGCTCAGAGGGATTGGGATTTCTTTAGGTGTAGCATGTCCAACAGCTCTGGGTTTGACATAGCTTTATATGTTAGGCAGAGATCACCTCAGAGTAGGCAATATGCTATGGAGTAAAGCTGGAGTTTTTTGAGGTGGTCAGTGTAGGGCATTTGTTTGAGGCCAGTAATTCTCTTTGTAAGGTACTTCTGTGGCCTTTCCAGCTGCTGCAGATTTCTTGTGAGGTACATTCCAAAATGGGCGTTGTACTCTATAATGGGTCTAATGAGTGTCGAGTAGTGGGGAACAATGACCTCTTTATTCCTGGATGAGAACCCTTTTATGATGAGGTGTGCCACGTAGAAGGACTTCCTGACTACTTTGGTGATGTGACTATCAAAGGAGAGACTACTGTTCACCTGGGTCCCAAGGTCTCTTATCACACATTTGGTGTTAAGTAGATTTCTGCCTATGTGGTAGTTCATGGGTACAGAGTTTTTACCAAAGGGGATGACACTGCACTTTTTGGCATTGAGCTTGAGGCCATGGCTTTGACACGCGGCATCTGTCTCAGCGAGGCCCTTCTATAGGATGTCCACATCATTTGGGGACTTGACTATAGCTCCTAGTTTGCAGTCATCTGCGAACTTCATTAGCCTGAGACCTTCTGTGTTAGCCTATACTTCAAAGAAGTAGATACCAAACAGGATCTCCCCACTTGATCATCCACTGTCTTTCCTTCTTAGTTAATATTTTGTGCCATCCAAGTCTATTTGGTTTTCTAGGTACTAATTTATCAAAACCAATAAATCTGAATTTGACAGTAGCATGTTTTTGAATATATTTAAATAATGATTATTTGGTTTCTGACACCTAATATGATGTAAATGCTCCATAAAGTATAATTTTAAACTTCTAGAAGTTTTGACCCACAAAAAAGCCCTCCCTTGGTTGCATAGCCTGTCGTTATTAGACAATTAGAGAATGTGTTATTCTTCTGAGAATATTGCTTCACTTGTTATCAGAGAACAAGTACAAGTGAAGTGTATTTTTTATTTGTATCTGTGCATCTCCCCCCCACTCTCTTTGTTGCTATCTTAGTACTTCATACAAGTATTTTATTTATTATTTGATTTCTCTCCATTTATTTTATAATTACATGCAACAGCATCTAGATCTGCATCTGGCATTCCAACAGGGCCTGTTAACCCCCCAAAATTTGGACCACCAGAACCCACAAACTCTGCAGGTCAAGCTACCATGGTCATGTCCATACCTAAGACAGTAGCTGCAGTCCTGACCAGAGTTTGGGGATCCTGTGCCTGACAGTAGCAGTTGAAGGGGTGGTGACTCCTTTGTCACACACCACTGGCAGACCAACATTGTGGGGGAAGTTGATTTACTGGTAGCTAGATGCCTAAATCTGCCATCTAGAGACCCCCCTCCAACAACTCTTTGAGTCATGTCTCTGCCGGACACTGGCTCCTCCATCTGAGCCAGGGCCAGTAGTATGAGATCGATCCTGGGGTGAGAATTAAGCTCCCCTGGGTCATAGCTGGTAAGGATGACAGCTTTGCAGTCCCATCCTATCCCACTCCCTTTTGTTCCCATGACCAACCCTGTTTTTCATTCAGTCTTCACAAGCATCCTTGCCTGACTTCTGTTTGTTGGATGTCTCTTTCTCCATTGTTCTCCCCTTTCTTCATTGTATCTGCATCTCCCTTGTCAGTCATGTATGTCTTCTGTGTTTCTTTGTGTGCCACTGCTGCCTTGTCCTAAACTTTTTACCTTCCTCTTACTTCCAGTGGCAGCACAGGGGGGCACAGTGGATACTTGCCCCCTATTAAAGTGTGCTTTCCCCACAATGAGCACCCCATTGAAACAAACTCACCCAACTGATTTTATATGCAAGATGCATTTCTGACAGTGCAAGCCACTATTTTACTTAATCATGACACTTTTTTGTGATTATTTCTGTTCTTACACAGATCATTTATATTTCTTTTCACTCACCCAGGCAGTTTGAATAACAGGTTATAGAGCAAGCATATCATTTTGGACTGAGTAAGGTATATTCATACATTGCTCAGGGCACAAGGTGTGTGTGTGTGTGTGTGTGTGTGTGTGTGTGTGTGTGTGTGTGTGTGTGTGTGTGTGTGTGTGTGTGTGTGTGTGTTTCTGTGTGCGTATGTTTCTCTGTGTGTGTGTCTGTGTGTGTGTGCCTGTGTGTTTGTGCCTGTGTGTCTGTGTGTGTGTGTGCCTGTGTGTGTGTGTGTGTGTGTGTGTGTGTGTGTGTGTGTGTGTGTGTGTGTGTGTGTGTGTCTGTGTGTGTGTGTGTGTGTGTGTGTGTCTGTGTGTGTGTGTGTGTGTGTGTGTGTGTGTGTGTGTGTGTGTCTGTGTGTCTGTGTGTGTCTCTGTGTGTCTGTGTGAGTAAATGCATGTGTGAGTGTGTGTGTCTGTGTGTATGCCTGTGTATGGATCTGTGTGAGTAAATGCATGTGTGAGTATGTGTGTCTGTGTGTATGCCTGTGTATGGGTCTGTGTGAGTAAATGCATGTGTGAGTGTGTGTCTGTGTGTATGCTTCCTGTGTATGGATCTGTGTGAGTAAATGCATATGTGTGTGTCTGTGTGTATGCCTGTGTACGGGTCTTTGTGAGTAAATGCATGTGTGACTGTGTGTGTCTCTGTGTGTCTGTGTGTATGCCTGTGTATGGGTCTGTGTGAGTAAATGCGTGTGTGAGTGTGTGTGTGTCTGTGTGTATGCCTGTGTATGGGTCTGTGTGAGTAAATGCATGTGTGAGTGTGTGTGTCTGTGTGTATACCTGTGTATGGGTTTGTGTGAGTAAATGCATGTGTGAGTGTGTGTGTCTGTGGGTATGCCTGTGTATGGGTCTGTGTGAGTAAATGCATGTGTGTGTGTGTGTGTGTGTGTGTGTGTGTGTGTGTGTGTGTGTGTGTGTGTGTGTGTGTGTGTGTGTGTGTCTGTGTGTATGCCTGTGTATGGGTCTGTGTGAGTAAATGCACGTGTGAGTGTGTGTGTGTGTGTGTGTGTGTGTGTGTGTGTGTGTGTGTGTGTGTGTGTGTGTGTGTGTGTGTGTGTGTATATGCCAGTTTATGGGTCTGTGTGAGTAAATGCATGTGTGAGTGTGTGTGTGTGTATCCTGCATCCAAGAGTAGTTATGGTATAAAATAAATAATTGATTGTAGTAAACTAAGACTTTATTATATGAGCCATGTTTTTTGGGGTACAATTCTTGATTTTCTTGTTTTGTTGACTGTTGACAGTGTGCATATTTATCTGTGAATAAATTGTGCAGCATGAAATCTCTGACTTTAGTGTTAAAATATTAACTATGAATGCATTTTTAATTATTTTTTTGCAGGCACAAGGGTGTGAAATGCATTATGTTGGGTTACAGCTGTTTGGTACTTAAGTCAGATGAGTTAAGGAGTCTTCTATATGTGTTTCTGTTCAATGCTAAGAGAAAAAAAGAAGAAACTTCACTCCTTACAAGCTCTTTTCATTCTACAAAAAGCTGACAGTCATTGAGACATGTTTTAAAGCAGTGAAGGGCACCCTTTAGATCAGCTGCTACACAAACAGGAGCTAAAGGGGGAGGTGCCTTGATTTACTTCAAAAATAAATATATCTCAAGACTGGTCAAACAGAACAATACACTTAAGCTTCTCCATATTCAAATCACCATAGGCAAAATCTCATACCACTTCTTTGCAAGCTATAGGTCCCCTTGTATGTTTCAGGAAACTCATAAAATATATTTAAGCAACTAGAAACACTCACCATCCAAACCAATATCATATTAATAGGCAACTTTAATTATCCAACTATTAACTGGGACTCATGTAAGACACCAAATGTGCAGACACAGAAATTCCTGGATTTTATAAATACAAACTCAGTGGACCAGATTGCCAACATGCCGAACACAGGTGCAAACAGACTATTTTTGGTTCTTACTAATATGGGAGACAGCTGTATACCCCCTAGAGTAATGTCCTCTCTGGTGAGGAATGGCCACAAGAGGGTCTCTTATTTGAAGTAAAAATAAAAATACAGAATCACAGCTAACCCTGGAATGTTCAGGAACCAAACTAAGGCTTACTTCCTAATATTATGTGATATCCTGGCAACATTTCAAGCCTCCCCTAAACAATGAGAACATGGCTGCCTATGCAAAACTGTTCACAGAAACCCTGTACAAGCATGTTAATAGCTGCATAGAGGCAGCTGCACCCACCAGGAATAAGTCAAGAACTAACTCAAAACACAAGCCACCTTTGTGGAAGCACAACATCAGTAAGATGTATAACAGCATCAGTAAGATGTATAACAGCATCAATAAGATGCATAACAGCGTGAGAAAGATGTACAGCAGCATCAATAAGATGTATAGCAGCATCAATAAGGTGCATAACAGTATCAATACGATGTATAACAGCATCAATACAATGTACAACAGCATCAATAAGATGTACAACAGCATCAATAAGGCACATAACATGTACAACAGCATCAGAAAGATGTACAACAGCATTAGTAAGATGTACAACAGCATCAATAAGATTCATAATATCATCAATAATATGCATAACAACATCAATAAGATGTACAACGGCATCAATAAGATGTACAACAGCATCAGTAAGATGTATAACAACATCAATATGATGTGCATCATCAAAAGGATGTGCAACAACATCAAAAAGATGTACAACAGCATCAATACAATGTACAACAGCATCAATACAAAGTGCAACAGCATCAATACGATGTGCAACAGCATCAATATGATGTACAACAGCATCAATAAGATGTACAACAGCATCAATATGATGTACAACAGCATCAATATGATGTGCAACAGCATCAATAAGATGCATAACAACATCAATAAGATGTATAACAGCATCAATGAGATGTACAACAGAATCAAAAAGATGTACAACAGCATCATTATGATGTACAACAGCATCAATACGATGTGCAACAGCATCAATACGATGTGCAACAACATCAAAAAGATGTACAACAGCATCAATAAGACGTACAACAGCATCAATACGATGTACAACAACATCAATATGATGTGTAACAGCATCAAAAAGATGTACAACAGCATCAATAAGATGTACAACATCATCAATAAGATGCATAACAGCATCAGTAAGATGCATAGCAACATCAATAAGATGTATAGCAGCATCAATAAGATGTGCAACAGCATCAATGCGATGTACAACAGCATCAATATGATGTGCAACAGCATCAAAAAGATGTACAACAGCATCAATAAGATGTATAACAACATCAATAAGATGTACAACAGAATCAAAAAGATGTACAACAGCATCAATATGATGTACAACAGAATCAATACGATGTACAACAGCATCAATACGATGTGCAGCAGCATCAATACGATGTGCAACAACATCAAAAAGATGTACAACAGCATCAATACGATGTACAACAGCATCGATATGATGTGCAACAGCATCAAAAAGATGTACAACAGCATCAATAAGATGTACAACATCATCAATAAGATGCATAACAGCATCAATAAGATGCATAGCAACATCAATAAGATGTATAGCAGCATCAATAAGATGTGCAACAGCATCAATGCGATGTACAACAGCATCAATACGATGTGCAACAGCATCGATACGATGTGCAAAAACATCAAAAAGATGTACAACAGCATCAATAAGATGTACAACAGCATCAATACGATGTACAACAGCATCGATAAGATGTACAACAGCATCAAAAAGATGTACAAGATCAATAAGATGTATAGCAACATCAAAAAGATGTACAACAGCATCGATAAGTTGTACAACAGCATTGATAAGATGTACAACAGCATCAATAAGATGTACAACATCATCAATAAGATGTACAACAGCATCAAATATATGTACAACATCATCAATAACATGTACAACAGTATCAAAAAGATGTACAACAGCATCAATATGATGTACAACAGAATCAATACGATGTGCAACAGCATCAATACGATGTGCAACATCAAAAAGGTGTACAACAGCATCAAGATGTACAACAGCATCAAAAAGATGTGCAACATCATCAATATGATGTGCAACAGCATCAATATGATGTTCAGCAGCATTGATACGATGTGCAGCAGCATCGATAAGATGTACAACAGCATCAAGATGTATAACAGCATCAAAAGATGTACAACAGCATCAAAAAGATGTACTACAGCATCAATAAGATGTACAACAGCATCAATAAGATGTACAACAGCATCAATACGATGTGCAAGAGCATCAATAAGATGCATAACAGCATCAATACAATGTGCAACAGCATCAGTAAGATGTACAACAGCATCAATGTGATGTACAACAGAATCTAACAAATGTGACATCCACAGAGGTTTCTCACTAAAAGAATACAAGACATAATAACATGTCCTATTCATACCACCTCAAGGCTCTATCCTTGTATTGTATCTCCTGCAAGCTGTTGAGGGGAGATCTATGGCCAGCATACAAGGCATCACTTGCCCTCACTCTGATGGACCTCTCGCATATCTGCAAAACAAACGACACCAGCATTACCAGTTCTAAAGACTTATACCTTGCTGTAATATAAATAGAACTTGCTGGACAGCTAGGGATACATCCTAAAGACTACCCCTTCTATGGAACAGGCTCCCCATCTATGCAAAGCATAGTTCTTCCCTAACCCAATTTAAATTGTAACTTGGACAATTAGATGGAGAGCAGGAAATTTACCTCTGGTTTGGCACCTCTGTCTGTAATGGACACAGGTAGACAGTAAATGATTCATTTCCCAGGACCCTGCTTGTAAATGTTTCCTATCCCAAGCCCCGTCTTACACTAATCAATGGTACTAGCACTTGGCAGAGAATTGGGATGCATGGCAAGGCTTAAAAAGGCCAAGGCAGTCATTAGCCCATTACATAGCTATGACCCTATGAACCTAAAAGGCCAAAGTTGTCATTAGCCCATTAGATAGCTATGACCCTATGGACCTAAAAGGCCAAGGTTGTCATTAGCCTATTACATAGCTATCACCCTATGAACCTAAAAGGCCAAGGTTGTCATTAGCCTATTACATAGCTATGACCCTATGAACCTAAAAGGCCAAGGCTGTCATTAGCCCATTACATAGCTATGACCCTATGAACCTAAAAGCCCAAGGCTATCAGTAGCCCATTACATAGCTATGACCCTATGGCCCTAAAAGGCCAAGGTTGTCATTAGCCCATTACATAGCTATGACCCTATGAACCTAAAAGGCCAAGGCTGTCATTAGCCCATTACATAGCTATGACCCTATGAACCTAAAAGGCCAAGGCTGTCATTAGCCCATTACATAGCTATGACCCTATGACCCTATATGGCTAGAAGCTCTAAATGAGCTGTTTATTGTAGGTCACTTTTGTTTCCCTCAGTCGTCATTTATCTAAAGTGAGTCTGACCAACTTATTGCACCAGACAGTTCTAGTCTGCCCCAGAAAAAAGATAATTGTGTCCAGTTGGCTGTCCCAAGCTGCGTGCAAATTAATTACACATTTGCCTTTTGAATTCCTACATTGTTCAAACAGTACCTAACTAGTGCTTCACCATATGCTGTTTGACTATGAATCCCTGCATCCCTGTTGCAGTTTAATGGATTATCAAATGCATTTTCAATAAATTCAAGTTTCACATGAAGAAAAGTTTAGTGTTGCTTATGCTGTTTTCAATGTGAGGATTTTTTTTGTTCATTATATGGCTAGTGTTTTTGCTGTAGACATTTTAATAAAAGTTTTAAATTAAATTCAAATTGAAGAAAATAGTGTGGGCACTGACAGGTTTCAACGGCGTTTATGGCAAATGAGGAGAGACAGGTAAGCAATTTGATACCAGTATGGAGGGAGGAGGGGGTCTGCTCCATTACTTTGCTTAGGGTCTCATATGTCCATGAATACCTATCAACTGTCCAGATTTTCACAGACTGCTCAGATTTTTACCTGATATTTTTGCTCTGTTCCTCAAAAAAACTAAAACATGGATTCAATGGGGCCTGACGATATACCAGGTTGCTTCTTAAACAGATGAAATCAGGACTTATTGGGCCATTAAGATCTCACTTTAACCATAGCCTGTGAACTGACTTTGTCCTGATAGAGGGCAGGACAGCAATAGTGATTCCTCTGCATAGAGGGGGGGACATCTACTGAACAGAGAAATACAGACCGATAAGTTTGACTAGTCTTATTTGTAAGGCCATGGAAAGAATAACCATGGACCTGATAAATAATGATATAGGAAACCTCCAAGCACTGGACCCAATCCAGTTCAGCTTTGTCAAGGGCAGGCCATGCCTACTGAATCTGCTGGATTTCTTTGAGAATGTCACTAAGGCCATGGATGACTGTAAAACAGTACATAACATCTACCTCGATCTGGCCAAGGCATTTGACACAATTCCCCACTCAGGTATTATAAATAAACTCACAAAACAGGACATAAATCCCTACATCTCCAGACTGATAGCCAGTTGACCCACAGACAGGACACATGTAGATATAGTAATTGAATCCAGATCCAGCAAGAGGCCAGCTAACCGTGGTGTGCCACAGGGCTCAATGCTGGGATAATCTTGTTCAAAATATACTTTTTTGAAGTCAAGGCTAATATGGAAGGCCTCTGGTTGACAAAGTTAGCTGGAGCCAGTCATTGCATTTCCCCAGTGATGTAGATGACCTTCAGGAGGGTCTAGATCAGACAAATGATTGGTTCCAGGACTATGGCCTTTAACTAAATGTGACAAAATGCAACATCATACTCTTTGGGAAGTCAGATACCCTGTAAATTACAACATCAGCATCACATTCCTATGAGTAGACTTAGAGGTGAGAGATCTAGGTACCCAGGTAGATGGTATCCTGACCTTTGACCACCATGTGTCAACAGTGGTGAGGAAGTCCTTTTGTCTGGCACAATTCACAAGTAAAGGAATGGCATCCAGATGCAAGGAAACTATAGTCCGGCTGTACTCTGCCCTCATTAGACCAATGATTGAGTACAATGCGCCATTTGGCATGTACTTGAGTAGGCACTTACAGCAGCTGGAGTGACCTTTGAGGTTCCTCACAAGGAAAATACAAGTCATAAACAACATGAACTGTATAGATAGACTAAAAGCCCTATCCCTTTACTCTGTATCCTACCAACTATGAAGGAGTGACCTATGCCTGACCTACAAGGCACTCACAAATCCAGCCCTGATGGATCTGCTGCCAATCTACAAGTCAAACAGCATGAGGGCCACTCAATCTATCGATCTAAACTTAGTCTGTGACTCAAACAAAACATACTGAAGAGATAGATAAGTGTCTCAGAGATTGCTCCTTCTTTGGAACAGGCTTCATATTCACATTAACAAGGCTCTTCCCTGGCCCTCTTCAAATGCAATTTGGAACAATGGATGAGGAATCACAAATCCACACCTGGGGTACTGCCTATGTCCTTTATGGACAGGTGAGATTTTTAAGATATTAAATGCACAGGCACAAATTCATGACATCCTCTTGCACCTAGGGGGCCATATATTGGGGAAAATCAGATTATATTGGCTAGGCTTGCAAAGGCCTTTAAACCGTTCACCTAACAATTTCCTATTAACCTTGGAACCTATGGAAAACCTTCTGTATTAACTTTTTAAGTGAAATAAAGTAGTTTTTCTCTTATCTATATCTAATTTTTCAGAACATCCCTGATCTTGCCTCATACTTATGTCCTGTCCTCATTTTTGCACTCAGTGTCACTGATGCAACAAGTAGCACCATCACTGTTGGTGTTGTAGGCTATGGGTTCTATTACCACACCAGTTAGATGGATTGCTGACACTGAAGTGAAGCAAAAAGGGGGTGTTGTACTCCTGAATGGGTTGTCCTTTGGATGAGATATTAACCTGAGGTCCTATCTGCCTGAGTTGGTGGTAGCACAGGTGGTTGTAAATGAACCCATGGCACCTATTGAAAAGAGTAATGGAATGGCACAACACTACAGCGGTAGCCTTGTTGCCTCACAGCAAGAGGTTTTCCAGTTTGATTCTCAGCTGGGCTGCCTTTTGTGTGGAGTCTGCATGTCTTCCCTGTGTTCATGTGGGTTTTCTCCGGGTGGTCCAGTTTCCTTCCATGTTATAAAGACGTGTCTGGAGCATTTCTCCCTGGGCTTCTAATGAAAGGCTTCATTCTGAGTCAGACTTTCCCAGTTAACAAATGTTAAATAAATAAATAATGGACGTTTCCAGATACTCTGGCCAAATTTCCCCCCGGTAGTATAAATACCATCACTGGTGTCCCCTGAATAGAGGCTACTAGCCTAGTGGGACTAACACAGTCAACAAAGGATAAACAAAATAAAATGTAATTTCTTGTAACTCACTGAAGATTACTGTCAGTCATTACAGCTTCATAGTTAATGTTCTGAGAATGCACATATATGCAACATTTATTCTTTAAGCAGTTTGGAGCTGTCTAGCACTTAGTGTTAACAAACTGCTTCTTGTACTCAAAGGTACATGGTTGAAACTTTTCACCTCCATTTGCCTATTTTGTGACATTTGGTAAACAACTTAAACAAACAGTGCTGCCCTGGTACCCCTGATAAGTGAACTTTTGCCCGTTGGGTTTGCCTGGTTGACAAATACATATATGAGATTCATACCTTTTTGTCCACCATTATTTATTATTTTTTTTTTTGCTTTGGCCAGAATTTTTAATCAAATAAACTGAGAGCTATATTGGTCTGCTCTTGTAAATGTTGTGGTTTCTGGCAAATTGTTGTGGAATGCAGTCATTAAATGTCAAGAGCTATGTTTCAGATTTTCTATCCTTCATAAAATGGTTGATAGTGCAAAGCTTGGTATTTTATCAACTTTCTAAGTACATAAAGAAAATATTTAAAAGCTGTTCCTGATGTTATTCACAGTTTCTGATTCTTGAACTAAAAAGTTGAGAGGGCAGAGTGTAGATACACTGTATGGTTCTGATATCAGTTAGCTGAGATATATTTCTGGGACATGATTATTTATGAATTTGTTCATTCACTTGATCTCAAGCAAAGATCTGAGGTGTACAGTGATGCAAGTGGCTGCAGTTGATAGGTGTGCATGGTTGTGTGTGTGTGTGTGTGTGTGTGTGTGTGTGTGTGTGTGTGTGTGTGTGTGTGTGTGTGTGTGTGCGCACATGCACGTGTGGAGGTCAAAGGTCAACGTATACCCAGGTAGTGGGTGGAATGAAGTAGTAATAAATGAGATAGTGAGAAAAGCTAAAATAGTTTGTTACTGAGAATTTGTAGACAGAGATGCTAAGAGAGAACATGTGAATAATTTGCTTATTTGTGTATGTATATGTGTGTGTGTGTGTGGGGGGGCATACTGAACTTTTTCAGCTTACTCTCAAGTCTAATGTTTGAATATTTGTGTGTGTTAAATACAATATATTACAACTGCTGGATATCTTTTTTTATCTTGTAAATAGTGTAAAAGGAAAACGTCACATTGCAACCAAGTGGCTGCTGTGGCAAGCAAAGAGAATCTGTGAGTATCAAAGAAATTCAAATACACAGTTTAACCATAGCATGAGCTTCCTTCCTGGTTGTTAGTGAATGTGTCACATGTTATCATTCTGTTCCAGATTGTGCAAAATAATGTACTGTTCTTCATTTTGAAGATGGAAGGTTGATTTTGGCTGTAGTTTATTTAACTATTTTGCTTGTTGATGTTATGGCTGCTTTGGTATTCATCATATTGGAAGCCTGATTGCTTGATGTAAACTGCAGTTGCTTATGTTTTTTTTTTTTTTTTTTTGGGGGGGGTTTGCTGTGGCCTTGGACATTTGCAGTATGAGTTGTATCTCACGAGAGTGTACAACAACGGAAGAACTTGTTATGTGGTAAAGCCAGCAATAAGTAACATTTTAACCATGTTGTGTGCTCCGTTCCTAGTTGCTGGTAAATGTGCCACATTCTGCACACCTGTTCCACCTTATGAGCGGTAGTGTAGTGGCCCATATTTTGAAGATGGAAAATTGACTACAGATGCAGTTTCATTAAGTCCTTTGCTTGTGGTGCTACAGATGTTATAGTAATGTCAGACCATACTAAAATGTCTGAAAATGAAGACACGTCAGCTTAAGAATTTAAGGTATGTATTTTTAACTATGTCAGTCTTTTAATCTACAAATTCTTATTTCTTTATGCTGACACCTGTTCATAGACAGTTATAATAACATTCTGAATATTATACCTACACCATTTAAAATCCTGCACATCCATAAAACTATTCAAATGCTGGAATGGGTTATTGTGACCAGACATTCCCAGTTGAGCGCTGCCTATATCTCTCAATTATCCTTATTTTTGCAGAATATCCATGATTTTTACTTTAAATGTTTATCCTGTCCCTCACAACATTTTTGATTTTCTGGTAAATCACTCATGACTACAGTCAGTCAGTAATACAAGTCAATAGAATTTTAGTTTTATTATGCGAAAATACATATTGATGCAAAACTTGTTGTTCTATTAACTTTTTAAGTGAATTAGAGTAACATTCAAAGTTGTCCCTTATTTTATCCTCCCATTATTTTTGGCTTTTTCCAGAAATCATGGCCAAATAATTTGAGAGGTGTGATAATACCCCAAGGCATTATGATCTTTCTATTGGAGTTATTTCAGCAAACCAGAAATAGAGAAAGAAACAGTTCATGTTGTGGCATTTGCTTGGTACAGTTTTTTTTGTGCTGTTTTCCTTGGACAAGACTGGAAAGCTGATATTCCTGTTTGTTATATTAGTAACTCAGTAGTTAATATATTCACCTTTGTTGCAGAAAGTTCTGTGTTCTTTTCCCACCCCAGGTAGTTGGATTAATTTTCCAATACTGTCACTCCTGGGTGTGCCATCCTTTGGATGAGATACCAAACCGAGGCCTCATCTGCCTAAGTTCATGGCAGCTCAGATGAATGTTAAAGATTCCACAGCACTTATCAAAAGGAGTAGAGGAAGTAACCCAATATCTTGGCCAAATTTTCCCAGTCAGAAGTAATGCCACCTCAGGTCTATCATAAAAAGAGATCATTGACCTAGTCGGGGTAATGAAAAATAAACTAAACCACGGTTGCCACTACATCTAAGTTAGTTCATTATATCTTTGTGTTCTTAACTATTTTAATGCATCAGAATTATTATATAGTTTCAATGTTTCTAGACAAGACAGAATATCCAAAAGAGGTGGAGGCATTGTTCTCCTCTTCAAAAACAACCCGAACATTGAATTGTTAGCCACCGAACAGCCCAAGTTCAGTAATGCGGAAACTATGTTCTCTAAGATGAAAATCAACTCAAAAAACACTTAGATATAATTGGTACCTATATACCCTCCAGCAATAACATTAACACAATAGAATCCATTTTAGACTGAACATCCCAAAAATTTCACCAAGAAACAGTCATATTAGGTGATGTTGATATCGACTCGTCCTCCTGTAACTCACTCCACCCCACTAACTACATTAACCTATACACTTTCACTCAACTAATCAAAACCACAACACGGGTAGATAAAGCATCAAAAAGGAGCCCATCCTAGACTGGATCCTTACTAATAGACCATATCAGTCCTACCTCTCAGACTCCCTCCCAGACACCCTCAGTGACCATCTTCCCACATTTATAATTAGACACCAAGTGAATCCATTAAAATCTTCCACTCTCCAACAAATCTGGTACACAAAGAATTTCAAAACCCATGACCTCATTTCTGCACTTAAGTAATGCAGCTAGAGACAGCTCTCATCTCTCCCCCTGGAAATTGCCATAGACTACTTCAATTACACTTTTCTAAGCATTCTAAATCATCCTGCCCCTATCCGAACTGTCAGAACTAAATCCAAATATGCTCCCTGGCTGACCAGAGATACCCGCCTACTACTAAAACAAAGAGTTAAAGCATGGGATTCATGTCGTCAAAATAAAACTCAAACTAACAGGCATACCAGGAACTAAGGAGCAAAGCCAAAAAACAAATTAGGACAGACAAAAGGAACCAAACAAAACACAAAACTAACCCACAAAAATTCTGGGCTGCCATTAATAAAATCTTACAACCAGGAAAAAGCAGTACTCCACCATCAAACATTGATGCCACCACCAATAATATTGCCACTCAATTCAACAAACACTTCACCAAATCCATCCTAGCCCTCACCAATAGTACTTCACATCTAAACCTATCTTCTGTACCAGCAGACCAAAACCTCTTTTCCTTACAGTCTATCTCAACTAGCACAATATATAAATAGGCTTAAACCCACAACCCTGCTCACTGACAAATTACCTGCAGAATATCTAAAGATTGCAGCCAAAGCCATCTTTTAACCAATCTCCGTTCTCATTAACTGCTCTTTATTAGAGTAACAGGCTCCTTCTCTGTGGAATATTTTGCATATAATACCATTCCACAAAGGAGGTAACTCTGGGAACTATCTAATTACCATCCAATTGCCATTCTATCCCCTTTATCTAAAATCCTCGAAAAATGTATACATTTCCAAATAATGCACTATCTCCTCACTAATAAACTGCTAACCAACACCAAGCATGGATTCCATCCCAATCACAGTACTACCACAGCCCTTATTAGCTTTACCAACACAGTAAACCAACATTGAAACAATGATAACCTAGTATCCACTGTATTCCTGGATCTCTCCAAGGCCTTCAATACCATTTCCCATCCCAAATACCTTTCTGCTCTCTCCGATCTTAATCTCAGCCAGTCCACACTAGTGTGGTTTCAAGACTATCTAACCAACCCCCTACAAGCAGTAAGCTGGCAAAACTCTTTATCTCCCCTCTTGCCTGTCACCTGTCACCTGTCAGTTGTCACCTGTCACCTGAGGGGCCCCAAGGATCCATTCTTGGACCTCTTCTTTTCAACATATTCACAAGCCAACTCCACAAAGCTACCCAACACACCACTCCAGTATGATGATGACTCTAATCTACTCTGCCCCATCACTCCCTCAACTCCAGGCATTGAAACAAGAGTCTTTTACTGCTGTTGAAACCTGGTTAACCAACTCTCAACTAATACTTAACCCCAATAAAACACAGCTAATGATATCCCACTAGCTATCCCACTAGAGTCTTTGACCCCATACCACCACTCACAATATTCTCAGCCAGTGACACCCCTATCACACCTGTCCAACACACCAACCTTCTAGGGGTTATCATAGATCACAAACATGGAATTCGATATGCACATTGCACAGACAATGAAGAAAGTCCATAAAAAGTCAGAACCCTATATAGATGCAAAATGTATCTCACCAATGACAGTAAAGCCACCATCGCAAGAACCCACCTACTATCCACACTCCTCTATGCCTCTTCCATACTCATCAACCTAAACAAAGCAGACTTTAACAAACTAAACATCCGCTACAATAAAATAGCTCAGTTTGCTAATGACTCACCCTTCAGGACTCATCACTGCATAGCATTCAAGCAACTATCCTGGCTAGAATTACCCATCCTGCTCACATATAACCAGCTTACAATAGCCCACCAAATTCTATATTATCCTGATAGAGTTCCTGCTCTCCAAGGTCTACTTAATATCTACTCTAACAAATGCATATTAAGATCCACCAAAAATGAACTGGCTGACAGAGACAAAAGCAGCAATAGCTCTGGGGACTCCTTGTTTTCTAATTCTGTAGCAAAAGCATGGAATACCATCCCCGTAGATATTAGGACCACTGAAAACAAAAATAATTTCAAAATACCCCTCTAGTCCCATTTACATAGTTCTTGGTTATGTAATTGCTCTGACCCTGGGTAGCTTCACTTAATTAGATCATATCATATCTTAACCTTCTATGAAAGCCTGCAGCAACTCCTTTCTATACTCTTAATCAATGTGTGTTTACTGTACTAGCCACTGATGAATGTAACCAAATGACTGAACAAAATGTCATTTCAACTGTATTGTTTATTGCAACACACTGTGCTCCATATAGTGTGTTTACTTTTTGCTCATTTCTTGGCCTTGAAACTGTATTTTATTAACTTTTTAACTCTGTACTGTACTTTATTAACATGTGTCTTGTATTTTCTGTGTTTGCTGTACTAATCTTTGTGGAGTTTTTCTCCCCAGGTCTCCATTGAAAATGGAATCCGTGCCCAGTCAGACTTTCCCCGTAAACAAATATAAAATAAATAAATAAATGGTTAAAGTTATTGTATTGCAATGAACCTGCCACTATAAAGTAATCTTGGAGTTTTCCCCAGAATCCACTTCAACCTTCACCCCGTTATGTGAGTCATGATAAACCTAAAGAAATCATTTCTTTTAACTGCCATGTAAATACAACGTCAGGGTGTGAATCACAGACCATGTAAATACAACGTCAGAGTGTGAATCACAGACCATGTAAATACAACGTCAGGGTGTGAATCACAGACAATGTAAATACAACATCAGGGTGTGAATCACAGAGTATGTAAATACAACGTCAGGGTGTGAATCACAGACCATGTAAATACAACGTCAGGGTGTGAATCACAGACCGTGTAAATACAACGTGAGGGTGTGAATCACAGACCATGTAAATACAACGTCAGGGTGTGAATCACAGACCGTGTAAATACAACGTCAGGGTGTGAATCACAGACCATGTAAATACAACATCAGGGTGTGAATCACAGACCGTGTAAATACAACGTCAGGGTGTGAATCACAGACCATGTAAATACAACGTCAGGGTGTGAATCACAGACCGTGTAAATACAATGTCAGGGTGTGAATCACAGACCATGTAAATACAACGTCAGGGTGTGAATCACAGACCATGTAAATACAATGTCAGGGTGTGAATCACAGACCATGTAAATACAACGTCAGGGTGTGAATCACAGACCATGTAAACACAACGTCAGGGTGTGAATCACAGACCATGTAAATACAACGTCAGGGTGTGAATCACAGACCATGTAAACACAACGTCAGGGTGTGAATCACAGACCATGTAAATACAACATCAGGGTGTGAATCACAGACCATGTAAATACAATGTCAGGGTGTGAATCACAGACCATGTAAATACAACGTCAGGGTGTGAATCACAGACCATGTAAATACAACGTCAGGGTGTGAATCACAGACCATGTAAATACAATGTCAGGGTGTGAATCACAGACCATGTAAATACAATGTCAGGGTGTGAATCACAGACCATGTAAATACAACGTCAGGGTGTGAATCACAGACCATGCAAATACAACGTCAGGGTGTGAATCACAGACCATGCAAATACAACGGCAGGGTGTGAATCACAGACCATGTAAATACAATGTCAGGGTGTGAATCACAGACCATGTAAATACAACGTCAGGGTGTGAATCACAAATGTCTTTCACAGCTTCCGGAACCTATTTTTATTTTCATTTTTTGCTCGAATTATACTGGTTTGTGTTCTCAGAGCAGGTTTTACCTCTTTAACAGCAGTTGTAAATGCTCAAAAAAATCAACTACTTGAACTCATGTGTTAAGGCTTCCAACTTTTAGCCCAAGTGCTGACAGACCCTCTCCCACATTCTTCCTGAGGTGTCAAAAATCTGATTGTAATCCAAGAGTTGTTAGGTGATCACTCCTGCTTCTGCTTCAAAGAACTGTCAACAGACGTACTACTCTGCTGTTCACCAGTGTGTGTGTTGTCTTTTGGCTTTTCCGTGTTAAGGGTAACCACAGCGGAACTCTGGTCTGCTAAGGATTGGCAGTAGATTTTGACGAACGCCAAGGTGCCAGCTCGATGTTCAACCTTTGACGAAGGCACACCCTTTTACGCATGTTTTTCGAACTCCCACCCAACTGCGACTCCACACAGAAGACACTCCCCGCACTCCAGCAGAAAATCAAACGGGAGAACCTCTTGCTGTGAAGCAACAACACTACCACTGTACCACCGTGGATTATTGTTCACCAGTATGTTGGTAAAATGTGCTGCTTTTGTTTTTAAATATTTTCCTTACTGTTCACACAACAAAAAAATAAGACCAACTTTGTTCTTGAATTTGGATTAATGGAATGTTGTCTCTCTGCTGAGGCACCCATGTCTGTTGACTTGGTAGCTGCACCCTTGACTTCTCACACTATAACACACCCGCACTTCATTCAAATTATAATCACTGAACATAATAAATTAGTAGTTTTTCTGTCATGAACATTGCTAAAATATGTAAGATTATAGTATTCATGTTTCCTTTCATAGGGAAATTATCTTTCTTTTTAACAAGTGGATTATGGGTGAGCTGTTACCATTTAGTATGCATTCTATGCTTTACTGGTATGGTGCTTTTTTTCACATGCACCAAGTGCCCCACCAGCTAGCTACCATGCTCCTACTGAGCCTCATAAGTTCATAGGTTCATACGTGTGTACTAGGCTAATGGCCCTGAAGCCTTTACAAGCCTAGCCCATAAAAGTCCCCTGGCATCATGCTGCTGTTAATTCCTGGTGCTTCTATCAAGTAGAGCCACTGTAGTGATCCCCGAGTTGAACTTTCTATTTCCTATCCACTCATCAAGATTTGTCTTGACAAGGGCCAGTGAGGTGCTCTGCTTGACATGTATGGGAAGTCTATTCCAGAGCATGGGTAGGTCTCTGGTTATGAACCTGTCCCTCCAGCATGTTCTGTTGATTGTGGTAAGGAGGTTGAGGTCTCTAGAGCATGTGGTGTGGAGAGATTGGGATTTCTTTAGGTGTAACATTTCTAAAAGGGCTGGATCAGACATGGCTTTGTAAGTCAAGCAGAGAATGCCTCTTAATAGATGATATGAGACAGAGAAAAGCTGGAGTGTTTTGAGTCTTTCCATGTAGGGCATGTGTTTAAGGCCTAGGATCCTCTTTGTGAGGTACTTTTGTGGCCTTTTGTATTGCAGGTGTTTAGTGAGGTACATGCCAAATGGGGCATTATACTCGATGATTGGTGTAATGAGGGAAGAGTAGAGGGAGATGATGACCTCTTTCTTCCTGGATGCAAAACCCTTGGTAATGAGATGTGCCATATAGAAGGACATTCTGACCACAGTGGTAATGTGGTGGTCGAAGGAGAGGTTGCTGTCAACCTGTGTCCCCAGATGTCATATAATGCCTTCAGTGTTCAGTGGGCTACCATCAGTGTGGTAATTAGTTGAAACTTATTTTTTCCCAAAAGGGAATGGCAACACATTTTTTGGCATTAAGCTTAAGGCCATGGTTTCAACACCAGTCGTTGGTCTCAGTGAGGCTCTTCTGTAAGATATCTACATCACTTGTGGAGTTAATAATGGTTCACAGCTTGCAATCATCGGTGAACTTGGTTAGCCAGAGTCCCTCCATGTTGGCCTAGACCTCTGAGAAGTAGATGCCAAACAGGTGAGGACCCAAGACCAATACCTGTGGGACTACACTTGTGACTGGTCGGCAGTCTTGCTTCGAGTCTGCCACTTTCACACTGTGGGTTCTATCTGTGAGCCAATTTGCAACCCACCTAGTGATATAGGAGTTGATGCCTAGTTTGGTGAGTCTATCAATAATTCCTGAGTGGGGAATTGTATCAAAGGACTTGGCCAGATTGAGGTAGGCTGTATGAACTGCCTTGCCCTCATCCACAGCTTTAGTGACTGACTCAAAGAAGTCAACCAGGTTGAGCAGGCATAATCTACCCTTAACAAAACCAAATTGCGCGGGATTCAGAGTTTGAAGATTTCCTATATCCTTGTTAATTAGGTCCATGATGATGCACTCCATAGCCTTACATATCAGACTCATCAGGCTAATGGGGTGATAATTTCCATGGTCTGTAGTCACTTCCCCCTTTATGGAGAGTTATGACTATAGCAGTGCACCATTCTGTAAGGACAAAGCCTGAGGTAAGACTGTGATTGAAAAGGGCACACAGGTGTGGTGCCATTTCACTTTTTAGTTCATGTAGAACACAGCTGGGGATATTGTTGGGTCCCATGGAAGCTGTATTCTTGGCCTTGGACAATGCAGCTTTAACCTGTGCAGCAGTAATGCTGGGTGCCTGGCATTCTTCCAGTATTTTGATTGGTCCTTTGGGGGGGTAAAGTTGGCACTTAATCTATTGGCCAGTATGTTGGCAATATCTTTTGGCTCAGTATAGGTGTAGTAACTCAAAGCAAATCTGGGTATTGTCATGGAGATTTTTGATATACCTGTAGAAGACATTGTGGTTGTTTTTAGTGTCTGCCGCAATTCTGCCTTCATACCTAGCTTTAGAGGTTTTGATGAGGGATCTCATCTTTTTGTTGATGCTAATAAGGGAGTTTTTCCAGACCTGGGACTTCACCTTTTTTCCTGCAACAGTTTCTTCCTTCTGTTGTAGAGTTTGTTAATGGCAAGGGGCAACCAGATTGGCTTCCTTTTTTTGGAGGAGAGCATCTTGGTTTTGTTGGGTATGGCTAGTTCCATGCATTTATGTACGTGTTCATACAGTGCATTGGTGTATGATATGGTGGTAATACACCTATTTTCCATTTGCATGGGTGCCATGAAGTTAGCCACCTCTGTTTTTAGGAGCCCAAAGTCAGCTTTGGAGAAGTTTTTCATGGTGGTTACCTACCTCTGCTGGTGGTGTGGGTGAGATGTGGATTTCCACGGTAATTAGTTTGTGGTCTGTTCTAACCAGGGAGGAATTGACTATTGGTGTTAAGCAACTGTTGCCCATGTTACTATTAACTAGGTCAAGGGTGTTGTTTCCTCTAGTGGGGGTAAGAATGAGCTGGTCCAGCCCATTGGAATTAATTAATTCCACAAAGCATTGGGCAAGTGTATTGGTGCATGAGTAATTTTCCCAGTTGATGGAGGGGTAGTTGAAGTCACCCAGTATGAGAGTGTTGAGTTGGACCCTAATAGTTTCCAGGGTGCTGAGGAACATGGAATGAGAGTCTTGGGACATGGTTGGGGACCTATAGCAGGCTACAACCTGAATCGCTGTCTTACCCACAGTTAGTTGTACCTGAAGTATCTCAAATGCATTATGCTGGGCTACTAATCTGTAGCTTTGCATATCCTTTATGAATATGGAGACGCCACCGCCTTTGGAGCTTCGTTCCATTTTCTGGAGTTGAAAAGTGTGGAATGAGTTATAGCCTGGTAGTGCAGGGCTGCTTTCTGCTGCTTTAAGCCAGGTCTCCGTTAGAGCACAAATGTTGATGTTCTCCATTTTGAGGAGTGCTTTGAGTGAATGCATCTTGAGATTTAGACTTCTAGCACTGAGCAGCATGACCCTCAGATTGCATTTATTTATAGCTGTTACAGTGGTAATTTGGTCTTTGGAACACTCCCTAAAAATGGCACTTTAGGGGTGGCAAGAGCCTTATCCAGTATATGAAAACCCAGGGGTGACAGATGCAGGCCATCTCTGGCAAAGCATGGAGGTCTGTCAATCTTGTCATTCCAAAGAGGCATATACTGGACCCCCTTAGAATAACATCAGAAACTAACCAATTGTTGAAGTCAATCATTTTCTGCAGCACAAATCACAAGGCACACAGCTCACCTACACATTGTGCCCCTCAACCTAAGCCCCTAAGGCAAAACAAGCTTGCTCAATACACTAATCATAGGTGACTCGATAGTGAGGAACACTGATGTCCCACTCACTAGGTTGAATAAGGAGAAGGTAATAGTCAGCTCTCTGTCGGGTGCCAGGATTCGACACATAACAAATGCACTCAGGTCATTCCACAACAAGTACAAGTATGACTCTGTCATTGTCCATGTGGGTGTGAATGACCTGACCTGGACTACATGAAAAGAGACATGGAGGAGATCAAGAAAAGGAATGTGGATCGGCACTGCTCACTTCCCTCCCTCCCTTCGCCACTTACCTTGTTAGCATACCTCTCAACTGTATGGCATCAGGAAGGGCATATTTACTTTGTTACATCACTTCTGTTACATCTGTGATACAAATGTATCTTATTTTGGAAATACTAGATTAGTATGACCAGCATTTAAACTGCATTTCTGGTTTGTGATCTGTACCATAATTTATTTTTGATTTACCACTAACACTGCAGGTAGCAGTAGAGCAATATGCTCCTCTCTCTCTTTCACTCTGTCTCAGAAAATTCAGCACCTGACCCACAAAAATATTTTAACTGACATTCCCCACCTCCATCTTGGTTGTGTTAGGTAGGCAGATAAGTCTCACGTTTAGAGTGTGGATGTTGGTTGTGTCACCAGGTTTGAATCTCAAGTCCTCAAAGTTTCTCTCACTTGAATGTTACAATTGTCAGCTGAGTATTATGCTACACCATGGTTCTTCAGAATAGTAGTCTACAGAGTGTGTTGTGATATGTTTCTCTTTTTTTACTTGGTTGGGAGTTGTTGTAATGGTTAAGGTGTTTACCTCATAGTTATAAGGCACAGGGTTTGATTCTCAGTGCTAAAAGAAAAATTGTCTATGTTTAAAGTGGCCCACATCTTACCTATGATCCTGTTCCTTACGTTTTCAACTTATGATTTACCTCTGCTTGTTTGCTTGCCCCCTTTTCATCACTTTTCTAAATTTCCATTTCCAACATTTAGTTTGGTCAAAAAATAAAGGATCACACCTGTATAATGGCAGTTTAAGTGTTCCATACAATGTTTTCGTCTTGCTACTTTCCATGTATGACCATGCAGAACCTCTTGAAGATTAATGCACAAGTGACATTGATGGCTTTTCAATGTCTTTCCCTGCAGCCACACAAAAAATAGTTTATCCTGTTAATACAGACTCTGCTGCAGCTGCGAGCAGAGTATTTAAAAATCTCACATTCTCACATTGATTTCTACCACTGTTCATTTTTATTGCTTTCCAGGAGCCATTGGCAAACAAGGTAAACAGCAGGTGGCTGGCCGTGACCAGACCCGGTATTTTTCTGGATCTCACAGAAAGTTTTTTTTCTACAGTATTGTTTGTCACTTTATTTATTTTTTGCTATTAGATTCCATGTTGAGCCATTAACATATAATATTTTTTGATTTATTGTTTTTTGAGTCAGACTTACATAATGGAGACTTCTTGGGGACAGTGATATTGGTAGCTTCTGCTAAATAAAATAGAAGTGTGTATGCATATATAATAAAAAGAGAATGCAATATACACACTCTCTTTCTATTTACTATAAAAGAGTTTAAATTCATAATATTCAGTTTTAAAGAAAAATAAATCTTAATGGCCCTTTAAATGGCAAATTAGAAGTTGTTTCCCAAGCAAAAAAGAAAAATCTGGAGTTTTACAATAACATTAAATGGAAAAGTATTTCAAAAGTACTTTGTTGAAGCTGTATGGTTCTACCAAACACCTTCTGTTCTATTGTGGAGCTACAACAATCATTTATGCAAAGAAACAAAGAGCAAAATGTTAGATGCTTTTCAATCTTCTCTCTACAGGTTTGAATGAGCTCTTAAGGGCAAGTACATTTTCGCAGAAGTATGCTTGCTGACTGTTTTCAAATGCAGTTATCCACCACAAATCAATGGTTTATTGTAAGACCTTGCTTTTCTGTTTTATTTGGTATGATTGCTAGATGTTCTTAGCTTGATAATTCCTTGACTGTAATTTAGATAAAAAGAATAAAACAAAGATTAATAATGGAACTGTTTTTTTTCCAGTAGAAAATGTAAAAAAATGACAAGAGAAGTACTTGACCTGTATGAAGGTATAAATACAGCTACAGCAGAAAGAAGAAAATGTGGTCCAGAAACAATCAACTCATTTTTAAATGGGAGAAAATGTATTCTTTGTTTATTGTTGACTACTTTGATTTTAGTAAAGACTATTCACTAAGTCCCTCTGAGGATACTGAGAGGCAAACTGAAGGGACCTGAATGGGGCAGAGATAGACTAAATGGGCAGAAGGATGGCCATGTGACAAGTAGCAAGCAGGGTGACTCTCTCAAAGGTAAACAAAATTGTTAGTGGGATCCCACTGGGTTTTGACCTGGGACAAGTGCTGCCCTTTGACATTTTTGTATTAGGTATCATAAAGGGCACTAAAACAGAATCAAACTTTTTACGGTGACCCAAAGGCTGAGATGACAGGAGAAGATGGAAATTCAAGCCTTCAATGGCATCAAGTAGACCTACACAGTTCATAGGGTCATAGGTTAGTACTAGGCTAACTGCTCTTGCGAGCCATTGTAAGCCTAGCCAATTATCCCTTGTGAGACTCAAACCCTGCACCTTGTGTTTGTAAGGCAAACACCTTAACCATTAGGCCACCCTCCCAACCCAGTTGGCTAAGAAGTGACATCTAACGTTTCAGGCAAGGAGGATTCGAGTATGTAAATAAATAAAAACTGTGAACTGGCAAGGAATATACCAGTCCTTTGATCAGGATTTAACCCAGCATCTTAATATTAAAATATCCATACCACCCAAACTGTCGTCAACAAAATGTGCACATTCATCAACATTCCTACATAATGTGAACATCATTGCCTTAGCAAGGAAAAGGAATATTGTGGTCTGTGACCTCAACAGCCACTTTGCTGCTATCAGAATTTACAGATAAATTTATTTCTAACCTTTTCTATAATTCCTTAGCAAACAAACGTAACATCAGGACATCACCTTAGTGTTTAAATAACGGCAATGACAGAGCATTTCCACCCTCAATTTGGAAACTCAGTAGATGAAAAATGCTTTAACAAGATAGTTCCAGCTAGGTGAAATCACTTGTTTGAGAAATGCAGGGCATGAACAGAATATTCATTATTTTGGAAGAAACTACAAATTGCTAAAACAAATATAAAACCATAACCAGCACAGGACAATCCACTGCTGTGAATAAACTTCTCTGCACCACTGAATAAGTAATCCTCTTTTCATATGTAAATAAGGCTCTTGCCTGTTAACTTTACAGGTATGAATCTACTGTTTTAATTATATGCAACACATTCAAGTGATACTGCATGACTACAGTGAAAAAAAATGTTTTTTGAATTCACATTTGTTTTTTCAAATTCTGAGAATTCTGACATAACTCAGTCATAATACTGAATCAAACTGGGCTGACATAACTTTTTTCCTACAAAAGTGTTCCTGCAGTCTGCTAGAGGACAACATAGCCTTTCCTTCTGCATCTTTCTGTCAGAACTATCATCGGCCACATCCCCTACTTGAGTAAAAAAAACAAACATTGTAAGTCATTTTAATTTCTCTTTGCATAACATCAAGTGTAGCCTGTATGCCATATTTATTGCCCTGTTTTGTCCTGACTATGGATGGGTTTCATAAGGTCTTTTCATGTAAAACAATAAACTTAATGGTGTGTGCAAAGTGCAAAAACAGCTCTTTGTGATGCAGACATAATATCAGGGGAAACAGGCAGTATACTCCACCACTAGCTGCATTCTCAGTGCTAGAGTTCGTCAGCAAAGGAGTATCCCAATACCTGATCAGCAAAGGGGTATCCCAATGCCTCCTCTACCAGGGCAGCACATAAATCAGGATACTAGTGGCTATAAATACAAAGACTACCTGCATGCCATAATCCAGGTGGAATGGCAGCACAATGGAACCCAAGTGGCATTAATATAATAGAAATGAGAGGTGCCCTAGAGGCATGGGCAGCGTCAGGGGGTACGTAGATGGTAGCCATTGTCATGCTATTAACAATGTGGTACAAGGAAATGTTACTCATTTCTATTTTCCTCAAGCCCTCCATGAAAATGTTGTGATTCAGTGTTACTGGGCTGACATTAACCTCATCAGTGTAACATCAGACTGACCTTTTCTACTAATTCTGCATATATATATATATATATATATATATATATATATATATATATATATAATCAAAACACAAAGAGAAGGAAGACTCCCACTGAAGTGCAGTGTTGTAGAAACAGATATGCTATGAACAGAACCAACACCACCAACTCTGCCAGATTATTATCTTTTTCTGTGTGGAAACCAAGCAGCTCAAGACAAAATCCGATGAAACATAAAAAATATTTTAAAATAAACAACAACTTTAATAAAATAAACACTTATAACAAAATCAGATAAGTGATCAGGTTCTTACAACCCTTCATCAGATCTATCCACTAAAAACACATTTCAATTTTTAAAAAACTAATGTCCAATCAAAAATAATTTTCATCTCCAATCAACCAATGTCCATTCATAAATACACATGCCAAGAAACAGAAATGGAAGGGGTCCATTGGTCTAATTTCATCTCATAAGGAGCAATGAATAATATACATTGTTTCCTCAACTTCCTTGTACAGTCATAGAAAACATAACTGGCTGTCATTAACTCAATGTCCAACCAAATTCATCTTCATTTACAATCACTAAATAACCACACAGCAGGCCAGCACTGCAGTCCAATAAAGAATACCCCTGTAACACTTCACCGGAAAAATCATGCCAGAAATTATTTCTGATGAAGTTTCATGTGTTAAAATGAAAGCACTCAGTATTTTACATTAAAACTACTTGGAATAATTTCGGTCATGATTTTTGTGGTAAAGTGTTACAGAGGTATCATTTATTGGACTGCAGTGCTGCCCTGCTGGGTGGATATTTAGTTTTGTGTTGCTTTCAACTCAGCGTTTCGACAGGTTTTGGGTTATTCATTTGCAAGAGATCCCTCATCAAATCATCTAAAGCTAGCTATGAAAACAGAATTGCAGCAGATGGTAAAGACAACCACAAGGCCTTCTATAGTTATGTAAAGAACCTCCACGGCAATATTCAGACTTGCTCTGAGCTACTGCACAATGGTACCTCTTATACCGAGCCAACAGATATTGCCAATATACTAGCCGACAGATTCAGTGCCAACTTTACCCCCCCCCCCCACAAAGGACCAATTACAATACCAATAGATTTCCAGGCACCCAGTATTACTGCTGCAGAGGTTAAAACAGCACTGTTGAGGGGGCAGAGCCTAGATGGCCAATTGAAAGCAGTGAATTTTGAGAGCTCCATAAACTAGTAAAATAATATTGAAACATTTTATTATTTCAAGTTTAAAACATCAGAAATCTATAGATAAACTACTAAACTACATAAATATAAATTTTGGCAAAGATATACAAACATTTTCCTGCCAAGTAACTCGGAGATATATTGAGTCACTGAATATGAACAACTCAAGGAATTCTCATCCAGATGTTGCTTTGAAAAAAAAGAACTGCAATTGATGACATCTACCTTGCAGGAACTGTCTTTGAAGATGGATGGCTTTAAAAATGACTTAGAAAACCTCAAATTAAATTCTCAAAAACAGACTGATACTCTTAAGGAACTATTACAGCAACACCATACAAAAATAACAAATATAGAGACTTCTTTAAATAACATTGAAGGGAGACTCGGAGGAAGAATTCCAAAAAGAATTTCTGCTTAAACAGAATACATGGCTGCTTAACAGAATAGATGACTTAGAAAACAGGGAAAGGAGAAACAACATAAGGATCTTTGGTCTGCCTGAAAACACTGAAGGAGAAGACATTATTTCATTCTTAACCTGGATTCCTGAATTTTTAGACTTGAAAGGGGGACTTTCATTTGGAATTGAAAGGGTGCATAGAGCACTGAGGAAACCTGCTTCTAACTCAACAAATACTCCACCTAGATCCATAGTTATAACATTTATTTCATTTCTGGACAAGGAACTAATATTAAAATTTGCTTGGAGAAAATTACTCTTAAAATACAATCAAAGCTTGATAAGGTTTGGCAATGATTATTCTTCCAGAATACAAGAACAAAGGAAAAAAAGTCTGACCAATAATAAAACTGTTGAAACAAAACAACATTAAAGCACAGTTGGCCTTTCCAGCCAAGATAAAAATACTTTTTGTCAACGAGATGAGAATCTTTAATGACTTAGAAGAAGCTACTATATTCATCAAAAACAACAACATAGTGTCTATCCCAGAAGAAATGGGATGGATGGCCCCTACTCATAAAAGAATAAAAGAAACAAATCCTTGGACTGATGCTAGAAAGAAGAAACAAAATACTGATTCCAAGATAGCTGTGCCCAAAAAAATAACTCTTACAACTACATATCTCAAAGTATCAACTGATATGGTACATCACTTGTCATCTGCTTTTATTTTTTAAAAAGGAGGGTTTCTTAAACAACTGAGAAACAGCAATGATTTATTCAGAATGTTCAAAGAGTCCAATAATTCTTCACAAACAAAGGTAGGTCAAGATGGGTTACTATTTACATTATATATAAGCCAAACAAAGCAACATACAATACAAACATATAAGTTTCTATTCCCCTATTTGAACTCAATGAATACTTATCTTGTTCATTTTTCATTGATTTTACTTATAATAATTTAAGTAATTAATTAACTAATTCAACAAGGTACCATTCATCAGAGTTCAGACTCAAATGTAACAAATTAACATCATATATAATAGCAGTAACAGTAGAGTGTTTTGAAATAAATGCTGTCATGGAGACTAATGCCTTCTTCAGTTAAAGTATGATTTAGAAATGTCATGTATATACTGATTAAATAATAGTAGCAAGCTCTTAGTACAAATGTCATCATTATTCTATCTAAATATAGTTAATATCAATTATGTCAGGTATCACAGCTATGAGTGCTGTTTGATCAATCCTGATATGATGTGTGTGGATGCAGCTGTGTCTGGCAGCTAGAACAATCATTATTATTCTGTCTAAACATAGCTAATACCAGTTATGGCAGGTATCATAGCTATGAGTGCTGTTTGATTAAGCCTGACATGGTGTGTGTGGATGCAGCTGTGTCTGGCAGCTGTTTTATGTTGCCATTTTCATCTCTAGGAAGCTGTGGGTTACGGCTTGGGATCAAGGGTTACTGATGCTTGTGTATTAGGAAGAGACATTTGGTGTTTTAGCCTGGATTCAGGGGAATGGGGTGGATAAAACTGTGATTTTGGATATTTTGAAAGAAAATAGTTTGTTTATACATCTACTGAGTGAGAGGTGGGAAGACTGAAAGAATGTGTTATCTCTTGTTGTGGTGGCTTACTGGGAGGTTTTTTTTTTTTTTTTTTTTTTTTTTTATCTGTTTGCTGTCTGTTCTTTTCCTGGCTGCTGCCTCGATGAAAGGGAGGGAATTTAGGCTTGAAGTTGTAGTGAAGTAAAGCTTTCCTTCAGGTGCATCGCGAGCCTCTGGTATGCAGTATGCAGACACACTAACAGAAACAGATGCTCCCAGGTTGCTATGGTAACAGTCACAGAGTGATGATAATCCTTAATGGCTCTGAGGAGCTTCCGAGATGATTCTCGCCAATTAATTTTTTTGTTTTAAAAAAATATATATAATAAAAGGGTTTTTCTAAGATACATGTACATATATTGATGGTCTCTCAAAACTTCATTTAGCTCATTAAGTTGATTCTTGATAAAAAAAAAAAATAAGCGTAATTTTATATTTAAAATGTATTTTGGTCCAAACACATTAAGGACTTACATAAGAGTGGAAGTCTGAGTTATTGGGAAAGACTAAAATCACTTGGTCTTGTGCAGTACCCTTTGCAGTGTTCTGGGAGGTGAGCTTGCTCAGATATGTTGGGCATATGATTATAGCTGATTCTAGGAGTGTTTGAGGTTGCCAGGAAGTGCTAGAGAGTCATCAGATTTCCTTCATAGAAATATCTGTGGGAATGAAAGTTGTGTTGAGTGCTTCACTGGCAGAGCGGCCACTGCATGGAACAGGCTGGTAAAATGTAACAGGACAAATATTGGTTTGGATATTTTAAGAACAGCCTGGAAACACACCACATGAACTAGTGAATGGTATTCTGGCAAAACTGGATAGGTATTGTTGCCCGTGCTTGAAGTATAGATATGTGTGTATGTAAAGATGGAAATAAAATATACTTATAACAAATAAGAAACTAGAAGGGTCTCATAATTTAAAGTCTATGGACTGTAGAAACATGCTTGGAAGGAGCTAATAATAAGAATAAGCATTACAGCTTGTGATCTCTCAAATAACTAAGCAACAGCCAAAAATACACACACACACACACACACACACACACACACACACACACACACACACACACACACACACACACACACACACACACACTAGTTATGTAATGTATGATTTTAGTAAATCTAGAAATAAAATACATAATCATCATATAAGATGAAGAAGTCTGCTGAATTTAGATATTAAAGACAGGATTTAATAACATGGGCTTTTATATAATAACACTTCTGTCTTAACTTGTCATAAATGACATACACTACATTGAACATCAAGGGGAAGCATGATGATTTTCTCATATAAGTAAATATGCATAACAAGCCATGTAATTGCTTTAACTTGAATTGTAGTTTTTGTAACCCATCTTGACCATATATAATACTTAAGCGGTTACCAAGGTAACTAATGTTTTATACATGACTTCAAACTGACAAAGCTGTTCAAGAGAAACAATAGAAGCTTGAACTTTAAATGTCACAGAATGTAACAATCATATTCTGAACAAATAGTATTACATTGACAATAGACACTCAGTTTAATAACATGGGTTTGTGTATAATAACACTACTGTTTTAACTTGTCATAAATGGCATACACTACATTGAACATCAAGGGAAAGCATGATGATTTTCTCATATAAGTAAATGTGCATAACAAGTCATATAATTGCTTTAACTTGAATTGTGGTTTTGTAACCCATCTTAACATACATAATACTTAAGCTGTTACCAACATAACTAATGTTTTATACATGACATCAAACTGACAAAGTTGTTCAAGGGAAACAATAGAAGCCTGAACTAGGAATGTCACAGAATGTAATAATCACATTCTGAACAAATAGTATTAAATTGACAATAATCACTCAGTTTAACCTTTGCTGATTATACAAAAATAGAATGTTGCCATTTAAATCTAAAAATGTTCAGTATATGCCATAAAATGGCAATTTATGAATATGGAAATGGAACTTGTAATTATTAATCACAATAAGTGAATTTGTTATTTTTAACCTATAATTTCACTCATTTTATAATAAGAAATGTCAGATACGAAAATCCTTATGTGCAGGAAATGGGGGGAAGAGGGATGTACTGATAATTAAAATGCACTAACTTTCATCAATGTTCACATAAAACAAACTTAATGCGTTAAGTAAGTTAGCAACAAAGTGATTACTTAAATGCTGGCAAACAAAAAATATATAACTTCTGATATATCCAGTAAAATACATTGTATTACAAACATTAGGTATAAATATTGTTATCATCTATTTATATTAAGTAATACGTTTTGAAAGACTTCATCAATAAGGGTGAATATGTTAAATAACTGTGTGCTATAATCTTTTACTGAGGTTTTATATATGATACATCCTACTTTACTGTGATTGAATTGCTTGTCATCTATCTTTCATGTAAATATTAATTGCTTATTCAATAAGTAGACATTTATATTGTATTATGATTCTGTCTAATCTACAATAGTACTATATTTGTTCAAAATAATATAAATATTGCTTATTCCTATTACAAATATTCTCCATATGATAATTCAATTTATGGAGCTCAGATGTTCTGGATTGTCAAGGTATGAGTCATAATATGATGGACTTAGGTTTATCCATCATATTAGGAATGATTTTCATTCCATGGCTAGTGCAGATCTTAGTTTTGTTAATGTTTATTAATTTAAATTTGTTATTTCACAAAAAACATTTTTAGTACGCCTGACCAAAACTTACTTTATTGGTAAACACTCAAAGTATAAAACTGATAATTTTCTTTAAAAGCTCAAACATATACTTTATAGTTATTAGAGGAAAATGTTTAATAGTCACAATAAAACAAAAAATACATAGTCTAAATAACCTAAGATGGATTTAAGTTTATTATCTTTAAAGACCAATGGCTTAAACTATCCTAGCAAGAGATCAAATCTACTGAAATATTTAAAACTGAACAAAGCACAAACTGACTTCCTTCAAGAAATTAATTTCAAAACAAATGACAATTACAAATGGAATCCTAAGGAATATATGATATTGGTGCAATCCACTTATAAGACAAAGAGAAAGGGGGTAACAATTTTATAGAAAACAAATGTGATTAACCCAGAAATGATTTATAAGTATGAAGATAAAGGCCTTATGGCATTAGTAATAGCTAAATATGATAACAAAATATGGACCCTAACCAATCTATACTGGTTCCCAGTCACTGGAACAGGAACTGTTAAAAACACTTGGATTTCATTTCCAGTAATTATAAAGGCAACTTAATATTAGGAGGAGATTTTAACTGTATAATTGATATTTATAAAACTACAAATAAAAGACCGCTGCGTTCATCTGCTGTATCAAAAGCTTTAAAAAAGTGGGTAGAAGCATTTCATCTTGTAGATACTTTCATATTTAAAGAAGATACATCTTTGTTGTTTTCCCATCAATATCAAAGATTTTGTACCCAAACTAAAATTGATAAAATATTTGTTGCCCATGACTTACACTCTAAAATCATTAATTTCTCAATCACTCCCTGCCCCTTTTCAGACCACAATTCATTGATACTAAAACTTCAAACTGGGTACAAAACATTAATCTTTAACTCCAGAATTCCAGCATATATAACTAAAATTAAAGACCTCAAACCCTGGTTATTATCTAAATTACAGTTCTTCTTAGATATTAATTACACCACAGAGATAAATAAAATAATGATATGGGACTCATTAAAAGCTTACATATATGGTAAAACCCTAACTTGATATAAAAAAATCAGAGAATGGGATTCTGAATTATTAGATCTACAATCCAAACTTTTGTTAGTAAAAGCTGAAAAAAATCAAAAGCATTCAGAGATAAAAAAGAAAGTAGAAGTATTAAACAATAAATACAATGAAATTCTAGTTTAGCTTTAGAAAAATTAAAAATTAATACCTTGGCCACTTCTCCCAAATATCTACATAATTTATCTACAAGAATCAAAATACAATCAAAAGCTAATAACATTAAAAGTATCTTCCATGAAAAGAAAGGTATAAATGTCTCGGATATAGGGGGCATTCTTGATGTGTATAGAAATCACTATTTGGAACATTTCCAGAAAGAAAATATACATATCGATCAATTAAATCTAGACGAAAAATGTTCTAATATAAAACAAATACCAGAAAATTAAAACTAAATCTACAAGCACCAATATCCTACAAAGAAATTACAGATATAATAACAGAGGGTAAAAATAATAAAGCTCCAGGTATAGATGGCATAAGTATGGAAATATATAAACTTTTTCCTTCAAGGATACTATCCCTCTTCCATAAAACTCTATTACAAATTCAGTCACAAACTTTAATACCACTTAATCACACCAATCCTAAATGAAAACAAATCCCCAAACCTCTGTACCTCATATAGACCTATATCATTATTAAATAATGACTATAAGATATTTATGACAATATTAACTAGCAGAATGAAAATACCACTATCCAAAAAAATAAATAATGATCAAACTGGATTTATATATCATAGACTAACACGGCAATATTAAAAGGATAAGAAACACTTATAATTGGCTTAGATATAGAGAAAGCATTTTATTCCCTAAATTGGGAATATTTATTGAAAATCCTAATGCTATTTGAATTTCCTTCATTCTTTGTTCATCTCCTAAAGAATATATATACAAATAATTTAGCGTATGTCAAGTTAGGTCCTTTTACTTCTGAATCTATATATATAACAAAAGGCACTAAACAAGGATGTCCCCTGTCACCAACTCTATTTGCTCTGGCTATTGAAATATTGGAAGATTCAATTTGTAACAATATAAAAATCAAAAAAATAGTTGTTTATGAACAATACAATTCTAAAGTAATGACATATTACTAACATTATCTAAAACAAAAGAGACATTAGAAGAATTAGATATATTAATTGACAAATTTCACAGAATATATGTGTGTGAATGAGAGGGAGGCTAGAGGAATGGTGAGGATGTAGGAAGTAGAGGTGGCAAAGGTGGATGCGTTTAAATACTTGGGATCAACAGTTCAGAGTAATGGTGAGTGTGGAAGAGGGGTGAAGAAGACAGTACAGGCAGGATGGAGTGGGTGGAGAAGAGTGTCAGGAGTGATTTGTGACAGACGAGTACCAGTAAGAGTGAAAGGGAAGGTCTACAAGAGGGTAGTGAGACCAGCTATGTTATATGGGTTGGAGACAGTGACACTGACAAAAAGGCAAGAGTCAGAGCTTGACGTGACAGAGTTGAAGATGTTAAGATTTGCACTAGGTGTGACAAGGATGGACAGGATTAGGAATAAGTATATTAGAGGGTCAGCCCAGGTTGGAAGGTTTGGAGACAAAGCCAGAGAGGCAAGATTACATTGGTTTGGACATGTGCTGAGGAGGGATGCAGAGTATATTGGGAAAAAGATGCTAAGGATGAAGCTGCCAGGTAACAGGAAAAGATAAAGGCCTAAGATAAGGTTTATGGATGTGGTGAGAGAGGACATGCAGGTGGTTGGTGTGACAGAGCAAGATGCAGAGGACAGGAAGAAATGGAAACAGTTGATCTGCTGTGGTGACCCCTAACAGGAGCAGCCGAAAGAAGAAGAAGAAGAATTGACAAATTTCACATGACTTCAGAAGTCCATTGCAATAAATCAAAATCAAAATTTTTATTTTTAAATGAAAAAAAAGAACTGCAGATTAAGGGGGATCACATCATAGGGAAAGAAGAATCTACCTTAAAATATCTAGGAATTGAGTTATGCTTGCTATGGAAATGCTTGAACAGAGCATTCTTAATCCAGATAGAATCAGTAAAATTAGTTCTTCCATAAAAGGTATATGTTGGAGATGTGAGCAAGTACACAATGCAGACTGGAACACGATTTTCTTTGATTGTGTTACAATTAAGCCATTTTGGAATGGTATTAATAACTTTCTACAAGCTTTATTTAATGAATCATTTTATTTAACTAAAGCTCTTGTATTATTAAATGTAAACGAAGGCCCTCATTTGAATAGGTCAAACGTATCTAGTATGGAATATACTTGTAATTTCAAGGAAGTGTATAACAAGAAGGTGGAATACAAACACAATACCAACTTTGGAAGACTTCTACAGCATACCGAAGCCCACAGCCTTATTGGAAATTAAAATCAAAGAACTAAGAATTTATCCACAGTCATTTATCAACAACCCTTGGGGAAAAGTCTTATCATTGATTGACACCATACAATAATTGATCAGACACTCTGATAATGGACTGGACATACTTATAAAGTAACTGCATACATTAAGATCTGTTATAGTGTCAAGCTAATGCAAATAGTGTACATAGTTATTTAAGATGTTATGTATAAATACTATGGAATTCATTCAAATGTATTTGAAAACTAACACCACTGTCCAAAGCCAAGAATACAGCTTCTATGGGACCTGACAATATACCTGGCTGTGTTCTACATGAACTACATAGTGCACTGTGTTCTACATGAACTACATAGTGCACTGTCACCTCACCTGTGTGCCCTGTTCAACCACAGCCTTACCTCAGGCTTTGTCCTTACCGAATGGCGCACTGCTATAGTCATCCCTCTCCACAAAGGAGGATTGACTACAGACCCTGGGAGCTATTGGCCCATTAGCCTGGCAAGTCTGATATGCAAAGCTATGGAACACATCATCATGGACCTAATAAACAAGGATATAGGGAATCTCCAAACTCTGGATCCCACACAGTTTGGTTTGGTGAAGGGTAGATCATGCCTGCTCAACTTGGTTGACTTCTTTGAGTCAGACACCAGAGCTGTGGATAAAGGCAAGGTGGTCCATACAGCCTACCTTGATCTGGCCAAGGCTTTTGATACCATTCCCCACTCAGGATTCATAGAAAAACTCTAAGCTAGGCATCAACCCCTTTATCACTAGGTGGGTTGCAAACTGGCTCACAGATAAAACCCATAGTGCAAAAGTAGCTGACTCCAAGTCAGACTGCCAACCAGTCACTAGTGGAGTTCCACAGAGCTCAGTCATGGGTCCTCTCCAGTTTGGTATCTATTTAGAAGTCCAGTCCAACATGAAGGGACTGTGGCTGACAAAGTTCGCAGATGATTGCAAGTTGGGAGCCATTATTAACTCCCCAAGTGATGTTGACATCCTACAGAAAAGCCTCACTGAAACCAACGACTGGTGTCAGAACCATGGCCTTAAGCTCAATGCCAAAAAATGTGTCATCATCCCCTTTGGGAAAAAAACAGTTCCCATGAATTACCACATCGATGGCAGTCCACTGAACACAGAAGGTGTTATAAGAGATCTGGAGACACAGGTCGCTAGCAACCTCTCTTTTGACTACCACACTGCCACTGTGTCAGAAAGTCCTTCTATGTGGCACATCTCATTACTAAGGGCTTTGCATCCAGGAAGAAAGAGATCATTGCCTCCCTCTACTCTTCCCTCATTAGGCCAATCATTGAGTACAATGTCCCATTTGGCATGTACCTCACTAGACACCTGCAACAACTGGAGAGGCTGCAAAAGTACCTCACAAAGAGGATCCTAGGACTTAAACACTTGTCCTATATGAACAGACTCAAAAAACTCAAACTATTTTCTGTCTCATATCACCTTCTTAGAGGCGATCGCTGCTTGACTTACAAAACCATGTCTGACCCAGCTCTGTTAGAAATGCTACATCTAAAGAAATCCCAATCCCTCCACACCACATGCTCCAGAGACCTCAACCTCATTACCACAATCAACAGAATGTGCTGGAGGGACAGTTTCATAACCCAGAGACTGTCCATGTTATGGAATAGACTTCCCATACATGTCAAACAGAACACTTCCCTGGCCCTCTTCAAGAGAAATCTTGATGAGTGGAAGGGAAATAGAAAATTCACCCTGGGGATCACTCCAGTGGCTCTGCTTGACAGAGGCACTGGAAACTAAGATTGTGTGACATGATGCCAGGGTAATCCTATGGGCGAGGCTTGTAAATGCTCCAGGGCCATTAGACTAGTACACATCTATGACCCTATGAACCTATGAACAATCAACCAATATCCTTCCACAAGTATAAGCACCAGGAAGCAGGAATAAAGAAAATGTATTGATCCAATTTCAGCTCATAAGAACCAATGAAAAAATAGACATTATGTCTCCTACCTCCTTGTAAAACCAAGGAGACATAGTTGCCTATCATCGCCAAAAAATCTGTTTATAGGTTGAAGTTAACCAGTTTATTATTGATCAAAAAACACTTCCTTAGGATGAACATTGTTGAGCCAGAAGAAGCAGAGTGGATCGGGAAGCTACAGGCATATAGATTTCCCGGTTTGAATACTATTTATCCACTTAAGACATGTTGGTATCCTAGTAAATGTATGAGGTTATCAAGCTCCCATTCACTTAAAACCAAATTTGCATATGCTGGGGCCATTCGTGACCCCATTGCAACCCCTTAATATGTTGGTAAATGCATGCATTGAAGTAGAAAATATTATTTAAAACAGTTGAAACAACTGTGTGCAAGGTGTTAATTTTACTTTGAGAAAAATTAGCATATTTGTATAAGAAATACTTAATATATAGCAGTCCTTCATGTGGCATGTTCATATGTAATGCCATAATGTCCAAAGTCACTAAAGTTCTGTTAGAGAAATCAATATCACAAAAAAAAATCCAAGACTGCTCACTCTGGATATAAAACACAAACCACTTTTATTTTCCACTAATATCACAATGTAGGTAAGCGTTTTCGTCCCAAATTCAATTTTTACAGAAACTTGTAAGTTGCAGGCAGGGGTTGCGAACACTCTTTTTCCAAAGCATGGCAGTGTCAGAGTAGGTGTGTCACAGTAAGATTCAGCAATGTGTGATTCAACATCTTTTTGTAGTAAAACCTTAAGACTGTGTCCTTAAAAAAAGTCTAAGGTCAAGAAGTAAATCAGGGAGGTTTGCTCACTGGGAGGGAATGCATGTGAAACCTTTGTTTAAAAAACATAGGTATTCAGAAGCGAAAGTTATATTTGTAAGGTTAAAAACTGCAGAGTTCAAATTAGTAAAGGTGTATGAGGCAGACCCGTGTGGAACAAAGTTGTATATGATGTCATTTACTTGTTCTTCATTATTCTGTGTTACCGTGGAATATGAAGACGTGGTTATGCTCTGTTGCTACTTTTCATTCTCATGTGCCTTGCTGCGATCTGCAAATCCCCTCTGCCAATTCCTCTGCCCCTCCCTCGTTAATCAAATGTCGGCATCTGTCCTCTGAAGCTGGAATTCCGCTAGTCCTGTAATAAAAAAGGTTGAGGGAATTCCATTACTGATGGAAATAACATGTGAACTAATGTTACCATTTTCTGGGGGGTGCCGCTTGGGGAGGAGGGTGACGAAATGTCACTTGCACTGGCTGATTATTATCCTGTAACGCAGTGTCTGGATGAACAGGTTGTTGTCTGCATAAAAAAGGTTTATTCTGTTCCTTTTCACTAATTAAAGGGCAGGCTTACAGGTTAGTATAGTGAAGCAGGTCTCTTTGTAACTTACGTTTCTTCCAGCTGATAATAATTGCAATGTGTCTAGTAATCCTCGGGGATATGGTTTCATTAAGTTGTTAAAACATATGGCAATGAGGATGATGTAGGATGACATTATTTAACTCTGTAATTTCCATCTTCACCAAATCCAATTTAGTGTCATTGCCTTGTATGATGATCTTCAGAACTTGTAAACCAGTTTCATTGAACACATTAGTTGGGTCTCTATATAGAACTGAATCTTTCTTTACTCTAGCGTCATTATGGAGATTATATATTTTTTGTGTGGAACAGTACAGTAAAAGAACTACAGTCATTTGTGCAGTCCCTGGCTGTGAGAATTGGGATTTTTAACATTTGTTATCTCAGGAAGTGGCACTACTGTTTCTTTTCTTGATGTAGCACTCACTATAGAAGTTGTCACAGAGAAGTTATCCTCTAACATCTTCAGGAAGGAAACATACAGGACTAACTTCCTGGATTATACTAGCCAGCATCCACATTTTATGAAGAAAAATATGGTGCATGGCCAATTCATTAGATTATCCAGAATAATCAGCAATGATGAAACATTCTTAAGAGAATCCCAGTTTTTGATTGACCTTTTTGTTGAAAGGAATTAGTCTAATGATTTATTATTTAACATTTTTTCTGAAGTCTAGGCAGCAGGTCATTTTAAATTCAAACCTATTCTTCTCCATGGATTTACTACTGCTAAAAGACAATGTGCAGATTCTGACCACATTTCAAGTTTTCCAATACTGATAAGCAGAGACATGAATGCAATCAGATAAGTTATCAGTTCTAACTGGAAGATTATTCAAAGTAACAGCACCATCAACAATATCCTAGGGGAAGCCTCTGTTTTTAATTAAAAAAACTAAGACTTTAAAATCTTATTTTGAAAACAGTGATACACCTTTTCTCTTACATGGTTCAATGGACAATGATAAACCCAAAGGGATATTTCAGTGTGGTAAATGTGTCTGCTGTAAATTCATTTATACTGGTACATGTTATGTTTTCAAACATTGCAACTTCACAGTGACTTTTGATAGATTCTATGACTGCCATAACTCCTTCATAGTTTATGCAGTTGTATGTGACTCATGTCACTTTTTCTATATAGGTAAAACATGCAGGAGACTTTATGATCGAGTTAAGGAGCACTGTGCGGCAGTGCGCTCTATTGACATGGCTAATGCTTTGGGTAAACACAGTGCTAGCTGTACTAAGTTCTCTTCTTTTAAGTTCTTTGCTTTAGAAAAAACTAGAAGAGTTCTTTGGTGACACCGACACATTACTTGAATTAAGACAGCTAAAATGGCAGTTATGTTTGAATGCTGAATCAGCTCCAGGACTGAATGAAAATTTGAATATTAAATTCATCCTAAAGTGGTTGCATTAATTATGACTGTACAAATGTTTTAGCTTCTGTCAATCAATGTTGACGATTGTGATTTAGTCAGGGAGGTTATTCTATTGATTGGTGGATACTGGGCTCATTCTAAATTATTGAGTTTCATTGGACCTTTTAATTAACTTGACTCTATTATTACTGCTGCATAGCTTTCAAATCACAAGAGTTTGTATATTGGTTTTATTTCTGATGAAGTTCTGAGACTGAAAAGAACGAAAGTGCTCAAAACACTGGTTCATGTCTGTGTGTTCCTCAGTTAGAATGTTTTATTTCATTTTTATTTTTTTATTTTTTTGATTCTGAAGTATTATTTGTAACATACATACATATATATATATATATATATATATATATATATATATATATATATATATATACATACATATATAGATATATATATATATATATATATATATATATATATATATATATATATATACATACACACACACACACACACGCATATATATATATATATATATATATATGTGTGTGTGTACATATCCCAGGAATCCCAACTTGGTTCCCTCCCTGGTCTCTGCGGTCAGCGCCTGCCACTAGACTACCTAGGAAAGACGCTGCCCTCTGCTACTCCTTAGTCCTGAAGATAGTAGCGCAGCTGTTCAACCCTCCAACAAGACCTCCAATTGTCAAGTGTTTTTAACAAAAACTAGACTATCTAGGAAAGACGCTGCCCTCTGCTACTCCTTAGTCCTGAAGATAGTAGCACAGCTGTTCAACCCTCCAACAAGACCTCCAATTGTCAAGTGTTTTTAATAAAAACTAGACTACCTAGGAAAGACGTTGCCCTCTGCTACTCCTTACTCCTGAAGATAGTAGCGCAGCTGTTCAACCCTCCAACAAGACTCTCCAATTGTCAAGTGTTTTTAACAAAAACTAGACTACCTAGGAAAGACACTGCACTCTGCTACTCCTTAATCCTGAAGATAGTAGTGCAGCTGTTCAACCCTCCAACAAGACCTCTAATTGTCAAGTGTTTTTAACAAAAACTAGACTACCTAGGAAAGATGCTGCCCTCTGCTACTCCTTAGTCCTGAAGATAGTAGCGCAGCTGTTCAACCCTCCAACAAGACCTCCAATTGTCAAGTGTTTTTAACAAAAAGTATGTCAACCTATTATAGTAGAACTGTATTTCTCCCCTGAAACTGTTAACTAACTGGCTTGCACACCGCCCGGACCAGCCGCCCCCCCCTAAAAAACCTAGCCCTCCTGTAACTATTTACTCACCCTACACTAGAGAGTGCGCTGTCTCTCTTTATCCACAAGATGGCAGTATAGTCCAGCTAACCCTCTCTCCTAGCTGCCCCCTTGTAAACGGGGAATCAGAATCTTAAACTAAAGGGGAATAAGAGTAAAACACTTCTCGCTAGATATAGTCATAACTCTCTAAGACATAGTCGATAAGTTACTATCAGAGCAGCTATCAAACCTCATTGAACTAGGGTAGTCTACACGTAAATCAATTGACCAACAGCATTTCCACAAATCTACATTAATAACAAACTTACCTGTGGAACTGATTGTTTTTGCTAGCGCGGGACTGGCTCGGTTCATCCCCGCTCTGTTCGCCCTCGCTATGCTCGGGCTCAGTTCGCTCCCCTACCCTTCCCCCGTTCCCACCCACCCCCACATCAATTACATTTATAGGTATACACCACACCCCTAACCACACCCTCAACACACCTATCCTATCACATAGTACAGTTAGTTACTCCTCACATTACTACATCCCATCCATCTCCACATCACCCACCTCTCACAGTATTACAGCCAATCACATCCTTCCCTACCAAACCCAAATTGACACCACACCCTACAATCTAACTCCATCTTTACACTTCCATAGTATAGAACACACCCCATTGTTCAACTCAACCTCTGCCATATCTTAGCCTAATCCTAATCCATAACCCACCTTCCCAACTGAACAATATGGTCCAAAATTCAACCAAACACCTTCCACTTACCCTATTACACTCAGCAGTCCTCTCCTCACTCTTCCTCCTATCCCTGTGCTCATCCTATCACACACATCTGTATATCAGCCCTATACCACAATGGAAAACTGACTCTACTACAACCACCTCCATTACTATATCTTCACCAATAACTCTAAGTGACCTCTGCCCTTCTACATCACCTTCTTATATTTATGGAATTAATACCTATAAACTCCAAACCATCTCACACAATAAAATAACTAAATTAACAAACAAACTAAACAAACTCTTCATCCACATACTGCAAAAACTCTCATGCTGTGGTGACTTTCACCCAAATCCAGGTCCCGACACCTGCAATAGCTCTTACCCAACTAACCCCAATCCAATATATATCCTATACTACCAAACAATCTACATAACATCTCCACCCACTTTAACAAATACTTTACTGAAACCATCCAAGGCCTAGCCAATACCCAAACAACTATCTCTCACACAACATCAACTACAACCCCCCCCACCCCCTCCAACTCAGATGATAATACAAATAGTTTTTCCCTAGAACCAGTCAAAACTACAACTATTACCAAACTCCTCAAAAAACTGAAGCCAACAACCCCAGTAGTAGACAAACTACCAGCAGAATTCCTACAAATCACTGCAGAGGCCATTGCCTATCCTGTATCCATTCTCATCAACAGATCTATAACTGAATCCAAAGTACCTAAATCATGGAAAATATCACACATAATACCATTATATAAAGGGGGACAATCCCTTGAACTTACTAACTACCACCTTATTGCAATACTATCACCCCTATCAAAGATTCTAGAGAGAGTAGTCCACTCACAACTAATGAAATTTCTGCTTAACAACAATCTATTATCACAATCCCAACATGGATTCAGACCATCACACAGTACAACCACAGCATTGCTATCCTTCTCAAATAATATTAATGCCCACGGAAACAACAGCCTGTTTGTATCCTCAGTATTCCTAGACCTATCAAAAGCCTTTGACATGGTGAACCACAGTCTACTACTAGAAAAACTTGCCAATTTTAACATAAACTCTTCCACCTTATCCTGGTTCAGTAGCTATTTATCTAACCAACAACAAGCTGTTCTCTGGGTAAACCAACTGTTGCCCCTACTCTCACTAACCATTGGTGTACCACAAGGATCCATCCTTGGCCCACTATTATTCTCATTATTCCCTAATGACATAGCACCATCCCTACCCTCCACCTCAATCGTCCAATACGCAGATGATACCACTATAATAAGTGCTGCTAGCACCCTTGATGAACTCCAAATTATAACACAAAATAACTTTACCCTTGCCGAAGAATGGTTCACAAACATTAAATTGTTACTTAACCCAAAAAAAACTCAACTTATTCTTTTTATCCCAAGTAGATCCCCCCCATAAACAATAACTTTTCAATAATATCCAAAGACAACACTACCATTACCCCTACACCTCACACCAAGCTGTTAGGAGTAGTAATTGATAATAAACTTAAATATGACATCCATATCTCTCAAACAATTAAGAAAGTCAATAAAAAGATGGGACTCTTTTATAGAAACCACAACTACATGACCAGACACACAAAAGCCACTATAGCCAGAACTCATCTGTTATCTATACCTCTGTATACCTCCCCAATCTTAACAAACCTTCACCAAGCAGAACTTTCAAAAATTAAATCATGCTACAACAAAATTGCAAAATTTGCTAATGAAGCCACATATAGGTCCCATCACTGCCAATCCCTCAGACAACTCAACTGGCTTGAGTTACCCCAAATTCTTCTACTCAACCAACTCACCACTGTCCATAAGCTCTACTACCTTCCTAGGAAAATCCCAGCCTTGCAACAATTAATTCAGCATTATACTCCCTCCAGAAACTTAAGATCAACACAACAAAACCACATAAAGGTCATCAAGCAGAAAAATGAAGCTGGAAAATCACTCTACTCCTGCTGCATTGCTAAAACCTGGAACCTCCTACCCAATCACTTAACCTCAATGTCCTCACCTTCCCTCTTCAAAAAAAACATAAAATCACATTTTATGCAACACTGGCAATGTCTATGTCTTCCCCCAGGCTAGACCAAACAAGTCACAACTATTAGTACTCACTTAAACACCACTGTCCTCAACCACTAATAGCTT
>NC_056733.1:1004733429-1004765929 GCF_019279795.1 Protopterus annectens | reverse complement strand
CTCCATTGCATATCGCCTACTCAGAGGCGATCTCTGCCTAACATACAAAGCTATGTCAAACCTAGAGCTGTTGGACATGTTCCACTTAAAGAAATCCCAATCCCTCCAAGCTACATGCTCTAGGGACCCAAACTTTGTCACCACAATAAAAAGAACATGCTGGAGGGATAGATTCCTGCCCCAGAAACTTTCCATACTCTGGAACAAACTACCTATCTATATCAAACAAAGCTCCTCATTAGCACTCTTCAAGAAAAATCTTGATGAATGGATGGGAAATAGGAAATTCATCCTGGGGATCACCTCTCTGGATCTGCCCGACAGGGGCACAGGAAAATAATTTTACTTGGTGGCAAAAGCTAGGGTACCTTTTTGGCTAGGCTTATATAGCCAATAGCCTAGTACCTAACTATGAACATATGCATCTATATATATATATATATATATATATATATATATATATATATATATATATATATATATATTAAATGTTAATGTAATATAAATATAATAATAACATTTTATATATATATATCTATATCTATATATATATATATATATATATATATATATATATATATATTTGTGTGCATGTGTGTATGTGTGCGTCCCCTACACATGACTGAAATTTCAGAAAGCTGAACCCCATATGGTTGAGACCATGTGATTGACTTTTGAAATTTTGATCATGCAGAATGGGCATCTCCATATAGTGCGGAATGGGAAGATTCCCATTATCCGCACTGTACTGCGATCTCGGAGTTGGTATATTTAAATTGCAAGGGATATGGGGGGTGCAGGGGGGCTGCCCCCTTCTAGCAATGTGTATGTAAGTTTTAGTTTTTGTTTTTTTTTTTTTCTTTTTTTACATTTTCGAAATTTCAAAAGTCAGAACATATGGTCTCGGCCATATGGGTTTCGCCTTTCTGAAATATCGATCATGTATAGTAGACCCATATGTGTGTGTGTGTGTGTGTGTGTGTGTGTGTGTGTGTGTGTGTGTGTGTGTGTGTGTGTGTGTGTGTGTGTGTGTGTGTGTGTCTATATATATATATATATATATATATATATATATATATATATATATATATATATATAGATATATAGATATATATATATATATATATATATATATATATATATATAAATAAATATATATATATATATATATATATATATATATTATGTTTGGAACTCCCTATACAAAGATCATGTATTAGAAACTTTAAAGGGTATAGAAATTAGTTTCCTTGCAAGGTTTTCAGTGCAGTTAATTTTAGCATTAATGTCCTATGTAACAATGCCAGAAGGACTGCTAAATATACAACTGAAACTGTCATAAGGCTACAGAATAACCTCTTAGGTATGACATGACATTCACTAGATGTAAGCATAGTTAAAACATGACTTGATATCTGTCTGTATAAAAGGTATGTGATAGAGTCTGTATTTTGTGAAGTACTTCAGCATTAAAATAGTGCTATAGGAGAACCTATGAACCGCTATATATTTGCAGCATCAGTGGTGCAGCAGGTAGTGCACTCATGTTATATACAGGAGGTTAAGGGTTCTATTCTCACATGAGGTAGTTGCATTGCTAACACTGCAGTGCAGTAAAAGGGGGATGTTGCATTTTGAGTGCATTGTACTTTGACTGAGATGTTAAACTGAGGTGCCATCAACCTGAGTTGGTGGTATGTCATGTTGATGTCAAAGATCCAATGGCACTTATTGAAAAGAGTATTTTTTATTGTTCAACATTCACTTAGCTATACAATACTTATTATTTACATATTTACAATTATTTACACTTTATAAATTACAACTTAAATTATTAAACATCCCCCACCCTTTTTTCCATAACCAAAATCATATTTTCTTTAAAATATCTGCCAAAATCCATTTCTATTGAACTAAATTTCATTCAGCCTTTCAGTCCATAATGTACGTGAAACAAAAAAAAATTATTCGATCAATATTCTTCATTTCTTGTTTTTTTATTACCATAAAAAACATATTCTATTATATCCATATTAATTTGCTCAACTTTTGTAAAACCGTTTCACATTTCACTGGTACATATTCTTCCCACTACTGTTTAAGTCTCTTACAACTCAAAAGACATGCTGTCTTGTTTCAAACTCTCCATAATTATTACACATTCTGTCTTGTTTTCTTTTATATAGCATGTTTGCCTTGACAGGCAATTTATATATTGACAATCTCCACAAAAAGTCTTTACATTCATATACATTCTTATACCGTTTGTATCTTGTTAATATTGCTTTCTTTTTTCTATTTGTAAATGCTTCCATGTTTCAGATAATATTATCTATTACTTCCCTATTTATCTATAACAAACCTTGGCTTACATTTCCGTTTCTACCAAACACTGTTTGATCAAGTAACTTATCCAATGTCTGTGTTAATCTCTTAGTTATTATTCTCATCAGTGTTTTATAGTCTGCATTATTTAATATTATTTAATATTACAGGTCTCCAGTTATTTATATCAGCCTTATCTCCTTTTTTTCCACATTAATATTATCATTCATGTACATTTTTCCTTATTCATTATTCCTAATTGTAACCATTGATTTAATAGTGATACAAATATAATGTTCTGCCAATTTCCCATTTCTTTTTACATATAGTATTCAATGCCATTTAGTCTTGTAGCTGTATTTATATTAATCTCCTTTAGAACTTCATTTAACTTTTTTATACTTATATTTTGTTCCAAATTTTCATTATCCTTTTTATTTAATTTATTAAAGTCACATTTTGGAGTCTGCATCACATCTGTCTTAACTAAATATTGTGGTATATATTCCTAAAAGTGCTTTGTATATTCCTTCTTGTGTTATTACTTTATTTTCTTCTTTATCTTTCACGCACCTTATTACTTAATTTTTTTCACTAACTTACTTATATAGCGTGTGACTTCTTTTTTACCCTGTAAACAATATCTTTGTTTATATAACAAATTATTATTTTTTTATGATTTAGCTCATATAATTATTTTTCTTTTTCACAAGAAAATCCTTTTATTATGCACAAATTCTCTAAATATATCACGACTTAGTGTTTTACATTTTATTTTTTCCTTTATTTTTCTTCTCCTCTAAGCATTCCAAACTTTTTTATATTTTTGTTTAAAACAATTTCACCAACTAATCCAGTTTTCATAAAATCCTCTCATATTTATATGATCCTTCCATAATTTATTTAATTCTTTTCTATCATCTTGCTCCAATTCTTTTCATTCAATCTTTTGATTTCATTTTCTTATATGTTCCACATTCATGTGTATTTTTACCCATATTACTATATGATCTGAAAATCCTGTCCTTTTTGGTTCTTATTAAGTTATCTGGTATTAAAAAGTAATCCGTTTCAGTCTTAATATCACTTGTTTTATAAATCCAGTGTTCATTGTCCCATATATAAAATTTTCCACTCATCATTTATGTCATTTATTATCCTAATGCCACTTATTCTTTTTACCTGTTCTTAGACTAGTTAAAATCTCCAGCCAATATTATATGCATGTTTATACCCACATAAGCAAGATTTTTTTTAAATGTTATCTGTCTTTGTTTCTTAGTAACATAAGCATATATAGGAATGATCTTATAAACATTTGTATTCCATCTTAAATCTGATATTGTTAATCATCCTACTCCAACTACAATAATATATTGTATTTTTGTATTTGCTGACCTAATATAGATACGCCAGAACATGTGTCCTTCCCCATATTCCAAAAAATGGGTCCATCCCATAATTTTTGTGTCTGTAATCTTTCTTCTTTTTCTATCAGTGATCTTATATCTACTTATACAATTATCTGAGCATCCAGTGAAACACACCATTCTAAAATACTGATTCTCCTCTTAATATTTTTCGTACTATTGAATTCAAAGCCAACATTTTTTGCTTTTAAAAAAGGCAGTTATAGTATCTGCCTCATCTTTTGCCTTTTTTGATATCTTTCATAATTAAAATAAAAATTAAACCATACAGTATCACAGCATTATTTGGTATAGGTGCTCATAAATTATGATTCTATGGGCCCTGTCTGTTTTGCCCACATAACATGGTGGGCAATCCAGGCACTTTGTCAGATATATCACTTTCTTAGATAGCTAGTTACCCTTTCTGAAAAATATCTTTGTCTTAGTAATATTATTTAAAATACGAAAATCTGATTCAATAATATAAGGATAATGTTTACAAAACTTGCATTTTTTGTGCCCTCTCCAAAAGACTTAGATAAAGTCTTTCAGGGTTTCACGTTTTCAAAATTAGCTTTTAAATTAAACCCTGCTTTAAAAACAAAAGAGGAATTATCTCCCAACAAATGGTAAATTTCTGGATTTCCCCTTAGAATATTCAAGTTTTTGATAAAAAGTATCCTTAACTTCCTTAGAATGGAGGCCATACTCTACTACTAAAGTAATTGCATAATTCTTAGTCAATGTTGTACAAACATCTTGCTCTAGTCCTTTCCCCAATAATGGCTTATACTTAACACCCAATTGGGATATAACATATCTCATCACATCAGCAATTAATTGTGGATGATACCCTCCCTGTAAAAATATACTGCCTATAAAGTCTAACTCTTTTTTAACATCCTCTAACTGGGACATTATTCTAGCCACTCTAATCTGCTGCCCTTTGATTATACTTACTTTATGTTCAAATGGCTGGCAGCTAAAATATTCTAAGTGAGAATTAATAAGTGAGAATTAATAAAAGTTGGCTTGTTATAAATATTAAATTTGAAGCCATATACAGCATGTGAAATCATTGTGTCTAAATAATGAATATTTGTTTTACTAAAAAAATGTTTAAAACCTAAGAAAATAGGATGTTTGATTTAAATAATCCATATATTCTCCAATTTGTTATTCAGACCCTTTCCATAAAATAAATATGTCAACAAAAGTCTGACATATAATTTAATATATTTACAAAAATAACTATCAAATATAGACCTAGATTTCCATTCAAGTAACATTAAATTAGCAAATATGGGGGCATAGGAGGCTCCCATACCTACTCTCCTAATTTCCTTATAACATTCCTCTTCATAAAAGATAAAATTATTCTCTAAAAACAAAGCCATTAATTCCTTAATTAAATTCAATTTATCAGTTTCTAAATTAGAATATTTTATTATACTAGTATAAAAAACTCTAAACCTATGTCTTTTGGTAAAGAGGTAAATAACTCTACAACATCAACAGTAAGAAAAAATAAATCTTTATACAATAACATGTATTTTTAACATCCTAGGAATCTCAAAAATCAACCACCAAGTGTTCCACTTTGGAGTAGATTGATTTTAGCCATCTATCAACTACTACTCCTACTGGCTATGTCTTGCATCTACTCCCAGAAACATTCAAGTGAAATGGTGGACTCTCAATAGTTTCATGCATCTTGGGAATTCCAAAAGTTGTAGCTACTACTGGCTTCTTAAGAACTAAAAAATTATAAACATCATTATTAATTCTTTGATCTATTAAATACTCTTCTAAATATGAATCAATTCTTTAATAGGCTAAATTAATTTCATTTAATGTTTCAATGTCCCCTAAAATGTCACCCATAATTTTGCAATATTCTAAGAAATCAAGTCAAGAATATCCCCTCACCTTTGTCAGGTTTCATAATATGAATGGAATTATCGTTTCAAAGTTTTTGAAATAAATTCCATTCTTCCCTGATAAAATTGTATGAATACCTCCTTTTCTTTTTTACATTTTACTCATAAACTGTATAAATCATCTGTTATTATTTCTTCCAATACAGATAGAGTGGGGGTGCAATGGGGGATTAAATGTACTTCTTTTCTTTAAAACCGAAACATAACTATTCTTTTCAACATTTCTGTTATCATTAAAAAATATAGCCAAGTTTAATTTTCTAGGAAAAAATTCAGTCTCAATTAGGGTATCAACTAAGTTAAATGTTATGGTAGGTATAAATTTTAACCCCTTAGAAAATAAAGAAAAATGCTCTTTAAAAATGTCCTGCTTAGTATAAGTATAAATATGAAAATCATTGTAAGTATAAGTGAAATTAGTAGGGTTTTTTTTCTATCGGTGATGATGCCAGATTGCCTTTTGCTGTTCCCACTTGTGTGTTCTTAAAACTTTTGTCTGATCTGAATCCCACTGGTTCTGACTCCTGTGCCTGAATTCATGTCCCTTCTGTGGGTAAAAATTTGAAACATCACTATTAAACCTGCAATTCATTTTTTTAATTTAATAAAAATATTTTCTGTGATCTCTTTGAACTAAAATTGTCCCTATAGGATTTTCTCCAAGAATAAGCCTGTTTGTTGTGATACTGGTTAAGGTTCCTATTAATCTTTTTGTTTTTTTTTTTTCTTCTCCACAATATTGAACTGTTTCCTATAAAGTCACTTCCCTTCTTTAAAAACCAAGTCATTTTGAATATCAATATTAAGTTTTTCAGCTTTATTCAGCAATAAACTCAACTTAACATCATTATACTTGATAAGCAATTTCATAAACTCAAACCCAAACTTATCATATAAGGCTGAAAATTCATCATACATTTAATCATTTAAATCTAGTCCCAAGGGCACTTCAAATATCCTTAAGCCTTTTCATAATTATGTTTCTTAAATTTTCTTTCCTTTTCTTTCACTCTTTATCCTATAGAATTTTTCTTACTTCTTACTATTTTCCAATTTACATACTCTAATCCACTTGTGTCAGGTGTCTCTTCTTCCTTTTCTCTACTCCCTTCTTTTACATTTAATACAACATCTTTATTTTCCTGTATTTCACATTGCTTTTCTTGTTCTATCTCTAAACTTATTTCCTGAGTTATATTATGTATATCATGTTTATCTATGCATTGCACATTTTCTTCATTCCAACCATATATGCCGGGTATTTCCACATTTCTTACATTTCAAATCACATTTTCTTGCCTATGTCCTTTTTGCCACAAATAAAAACATTTTCTTTTATCACATTCACTGATCAAATAACTATCTTTCCCACAAAAAAGCAAGTTTTCAGTTATCCTCTGTATTTTATGAAAACTCTATTACCATTTACATTAAATACAGTAGGAATGTGTACCACATTATAATTTTCCATTTTTAATATAATCCCACATTCCCATCCCCATTCCATAAACATATTTTATAAAAAATGTTGCTGCAAGTCTTTTGCATCAATTTCGGATCTGAATTGAACAAGTATTCTCTTTTTTGTTTCTCTATAATATGATTGAATGATATACTCTGACAATGGATTATTGCTCTTTTTCTGTTTGTATTTTCCTAGAAAATTCTCCATAGCCTGTCCAGTTTCAAAATATATATCACAAAATATGTTAAGAATGAATACTTTTACTTCAGTCTGTGAAATACACAATGGTGCAATTAGTGAGTCCCAGACTTCAGACCTGTTTAGCCCCTTTTCTTTTTTACTGCTAAATCGTAGAACATATTTCTTTTTGTCTCCTTCACTTGCTCAACCCTCTTTTCTTCTTCCTTTACTGTAGATGCATACAATTTATTCTATACTGTTTCTTCCACTACTTGTTCTTCTTGGATTTTTTTCCATTATCCCACCCTAGGATGCTGCTACCTCACTTTCCAGTACACTTGGTTGATTGCATCTTTTAATCATCCCACAACTCTCAAGATTAGAGGGTTGTAGTAGCACATTCCTGCAGGGTCTCCATCTCACCCTCAAACAGTTTTCTCTGGTATGTTTTTCCTGTCTCTTTCTTTCTTCTCCTCTCATATAAAAGACTTTTCAACCTCTGGCTCATCTGCTCACTTTTCTACTGCAAGCTCCACCATCTCCATACTCCCAACTCCATTCTCCATAGTGTTTTGCTTGCCAGCAGCAGTTGTTCTCCCTCTGGTTTCTCTGGGCCATCACGCACATAATGCTCTTCCCTTATGCCAAGAGTAGTTTTTCATATATATATATATATATATATATATATATATATATATATATATATATATATATATCATATTATTTTCATAGTTACATATTTACATTATTTATATTATTTAAATATATTTACAAATCTCCATACATTCTAAACTTCAATTTAAGCATTACTCCCTCACCCTTTTATCCATAACCAAAACATTATTTTCTCCAGAATCTTTGTCAAGTCCATTTTCCACTGTTTTTAATTTCACTTACTCTCTCATTTCATATAGTCCATGAGACATAAAATATTACTTTGATCATTTTCTTCATGTCTTCCTGTTTTAATGCACCATAGTAACCAAATTATATTATGCCCATATTTATTTGCTCAAATTTTAACATGCTTTTCACCCTATTTCTTTCCACAAATTATTAAATATTTCACATTTCAAAAACACATACTCAGTAGTCTCAAACTCTCCACATTTATCATATATTCTATCTTGCTTTTCCTTGTATAGCATATTTGCTTTACTAGACAATTTTCAAATAGACAATGTCCATAAAAAATCATTACATTCTTCACTCTTTATAGTTATTAAATTGCATCATTATGGCTTTTTTCTTACCTATTTCTAAATCTTTCCATGGAGTAATGCAAGAAAATGCTTTCATAATATTTAAGTACCATTCTTTTGTATTTTTCTCACATATATTATGTTTTATTTTCCATAACACAATTTTGCTTTGGCACTCTTTCATTTCTTCATTCACAATGCTTTCACTTCCTTTATTAACTTCCATTCCTTCCTACAATTCTTTGTATTTATAATATAGTATAATTTATATTAAGTGTTTATTTTCCTTCATAATTCCTTTTAATACATTATATAAAATTAAAGATGCTGCATATACTATTGGGTTTATTAAACCTAAACATCCTTGCTCGTCTTTCATATATAGAATCACTCTTTTGACTGGATTCATTCTAGAGTCCCATAAAAAAGTAAATATAATCATTATGAGTTCCTTTTCATAGTTACTAGGAATCATATAGATGTTAGCAACATAAGCATGTTTTCCTATTACTATGGTGTTCAACAAATGTGCTTTTTTTCTATATGAAAATCTATATGATTTCCAAAAAAAAATAGTCATATAATTTACTTCTTTGAGTACATTATCCCATTGTTGTTGTCTGTATCCATTCCTTCCAAATATTATTCCTAATATAGCTACATATTTTTCATTGAACTCAATACCTCTTATCATACCTTCAAAACCAAATCCTTTACTTTTGTCTTTATACTTAAATGTTTTTAATTCATACTTAATTTTTCATTTACTTCTTCTATCCATACTTTATTTTTAACAATTAATACAATATCACCCCATAATTATACATTATTTGCAATTGTACTTCCTTCATCATTTTATATTCACCGCTACTTGAAAATTTTATAAATTTTTTTCACTATTACATTTATAACTAATGAAAAAAATTACACTACTAGCTGGGCAGCTCTGCTTTATTCCACATTCTATTTTTTATTTCTTCTCCAATCCAGCCACGTATATTTAGTTTCACATAGTTCTTTCATGAACAGATGTTATTACTTGTAATCATTTTTGCTTACATTATGCACCTGCAAAATTCCCCATGATGATATATATTGAATATTATCATAAGCTTTACTTGTATGCCCTATCATAACCTTCACGTCTACATTTTTATTTATGATATCATCAATTATTTCTCTTATTATCCATAATAACTCTTGACTTCCTTTTCCTTTTCTTCTGAATACATTTTGGTCATATATTCTATCCATTTTTTGAAACCTTTTGTTATTATTCTCATAAAAATGTTATAATCCATATTATTCAATGTTTTAGGTCTCCGTTGTAAACTAAAAGGAGCAAAACTAAGAAAATACAAAGCAAAGTGGACAACCAGGAAAAGTAAAAATTTATTGAGGTGCTTTCGTCTTTTTAACTATGACTTCTTCAGAATAAAATCAAGCTACACGCTGAGTCTTATATAACCAGTGCAATAAATCAGTTAAAAAAACTGTAAAAAGTACATCCACTTTTAAAGGTACAGGCTCCCTTAATGCATTTTATTAGTAAGTCATGTAAGTATGTTATAGGTTTGCAATTTTTTTTATTTCTTCTTTATTTCCTTTTTAAATATACATTTCAAAACTCCTGTAGATAACTCTTTCTCTTTAATTCCAGTTTCTAACCATTCATTCATAACGTCTACAAAAATTATTTTTTGCCACTCTTTCATTTCTTTATACATACCATGTTCAATTCCATCCAGCCCTGTTGCAGAATTCATGTTACTAATTATTTCATAGTTGTCTTTTGTTCTAAATGCCCATTATCTTTATTATTTAATTGTTCACCTTTATAAATTTGTTCTGTTTTCTTCTCTTTTAACAAATAATTCCAATATGTATTCTTAATTATTTTGTATATTCCTTCTTGCTGTTTTATTTGCTTACCTTACTTATTTTTTAATTCTCTTATTATTTTTCCTTCTCATATTATTTTACTCAAATATGGTGCTACCTTTTCTTTCTTACCTTGAAAACAATATTTTTGTTTATATAACAAGTTGTTAGTTTTAATTTGATTAATTTTATATATTTCTCTTTTTCATAAAATTATTTTTTTCTCTAATACGTCTCTGAGTGTTTCTTGACTTAATATCTTATATTGCTCTTTTTTCTTTTCTTCTTTCCTTCCTTATACATTCTAAAAACATTTTTTTATATTTTTCTTTAAAATTAATCCAACAAACAGTCCAATTCTCATAAAAACTCTCTCATATCCATACAATTTTTCCATAATTCCATAAGTTCTTTTTCTCTTCTACTTCGTTTCATTAATTCTCTTTATTCATTTTCCTATTCTTATATATTCTTCATTTTCCTTGACTTTAACCCATATAGCCACATGATCTGAAAGTCCAGCATATTTAATTCCTTTGTTTTTAACTTAGATATTAAAAAAATAATCAATTTCTGTCCTAATGTCATTCCTTTTGTAGGTCCAGTGGTTATTCTCCCATACACTTAACTTTCCTCTTCTCATAATTGTTCTTATTTTTTTCTTAAATTACAATTAAAATCACCCACAATTATAATATCCATATTTATGCAAACATATTCAAGAATATTTATAAACATCATTTCTCTCTTTTTGTTACATATGCATATAACACTGTAATTCTATACACATATTTTTTCCATCTCAAGTCTATTACCATCATTTGATCTAGTTCCACTATGGTTACATCTAATACTTTAATACTTTCTTGACATAATATACATATGCCCAAGCACATTTCTTTCCCCATGTTCCACACTACTGCACCATTCCAATGTTTTCTAGTTTGTGTTCTTTCTTCCTCTGTTAATAATCTGGTATCTTCTAAAACAATAATATGTGCATCTGCTGTAGCACACCATTGTAATACACCTATTCTCCTTTTAAAGCTAATATTTTCAGCTTTTAAGAATAGTTAGTATAATAAAATGTTTATCCCTTTCCTTTCTTATTTTCTCTAAGCATTATATTTTTTAATTTTCTTTTCCGTTCTTTAACTCTTGTTATTTCTTACTGTATGCCAGTCAGTTTCTTCGTCACTTATCTCCTCAGTTTTTTTTTCCTTGTTACTTTAACTTCATGTACAACCTCTCTATCAGTCACATAATTTTGTCAATTTTCTTATAAACACATTCTTCTGTCTCTTTCTCCTGTACAACTTTCATTTTCTTGCACATTCATTTCACGTTCTAGCCATGAATGACCAGTATTGGCACATCTGTGCACTTTAAATCACATTTTTTGTATTATGTTCTGTTTTACCAAATAACACCTTTTTTATCACATTCATTGACAATGGTACAGCTGTTAGCATTGCTGCCTCACAGTAAGAGGTTCTCTGGTTCAATTCTTGGCTGGGGTGCCTTCTGTGTGGAGTCTGCATGTCCTCCCTGTGGTCACGTGGGTTTCCTCTGGGTGCTCTGGTTTCCTCCCACATCCCAAAGACATGCAGTAGGTGGATTGGATACTCTAAATTGGCCTTAGGTGTGAGTGTGTGCGTGTGTGCCTTCTGTGGAAGGTTGGGTGCTGGGCTGGCAACTCGACACTGTAAAACTCCACTGCCAATCATGAGCAGACAGATGATCTGCTGTGGTGACCCCTAACCGGGAAAAGCCAAAAGAAGAATATTGATTAAATAATCATTTTTACCACAAAAATAGCAAGCCTTTGGTTGACCCCTTTATTTCATAAACCCCTATTTCCATGAACATTAATATTACTAGGTACATGCATAACATTATCATTTTCCATTTTCAGTATTACTTCATATTCCCATTCCCCAGTCCACAGTCCTCTTCCAACATATATTTTTTAGTGTCCATTACTTCTTTACATATAGTTAACAAATGTTCCTTCAGTTCTTTTGCTTCAACTTTTGTTCTAAACTGGATCATTATTCTTTTCTTTTATTTGTCAGTAAAAAGCTTGCACCACTTATTCTGACCATAGATAAATATTTTTCTTTTGTTCATATGTACCCAAAAAGTTTTCCATGGCCTGCCCAATCTCAAATATCAAGTCACAAAAAGTCTCTTTAGTAATTAAAATAAATGCTCTTACCTCTTTTGTTTTGATACCCAGAGGTGCTATGACAGAGTCATAAACCTCATATTTATCTGCACGTACTGTATATTCTGATTTTTTTTTTAATTTCTTCTTTCTTCTTTGTTCCTTCTCCTACAGTGTGTACATACATTTTTGTCTCTTGACCTTTTTCTGGCACAGTCTATTCTTTTCCTTTTTCTTCTTCTATTTTTTCCATGATGCCATTCCATGAAATTGCTGCCCCATTTTCTGGCTCACATTGGTTAACCATTTCCATCAAATAATCATCCTACAGCTCCCCCCCCAATTACAGTATTGTAATTATGGATTTTTCAGAGGTAACTGTCTCTCCATCAGACAATTTCCTCTGAAAGTTTTCCTCTGAATCCATCTTCACTTCAGCTACAATCTGCTTTCCCTCCAATATCACTGTTTTTTTCTGCACCCACATCATCAGAAAAAATGGCGGTAGTGATTCTACCATTTCAACGACAGTTTCAACAACTTTCACTCCAGTTTCAGCAAAAGCTGAATCAGTCATGTTTTCTCCCTGTTCCTCCTGGTTGCCTCCATGCCTAGACAGGAAACAGGAAGTCAGGATGTGTAACACATAAGCCCTTCCCCTCAATACCAACAGTAGGGGAAGTTCCCTGATGTCTTGGCCAAATTTTTCCTAGTTATATATATGCCACCTCTGGCCACACTAGCCTAGTGAGACTATCCTAGTCAACAAACAATAAATAAAAGCTCCACATAGCTTATGTCTTTTTCCAAAGGTTCATAGGTTCATACTAGGTTCTCAGTCTGCAGACTCTGACAAGCTTGAGGTCAGAATCAAATCCTGTACCTTATATCTATGAGATAAGCAGCCTAACTATAATGCCAACCCCTCTCATACTTAGTATGATCATTGGTCCACAGCTCTTGCAGTTCTTATTCTTGTACCACCAATGGAAAGTTATGATTTTTTTCTACAAGATTTGCATGTATTCTCCCTCCTGTGGAACAGGGGGATAAAGCCCTAACTTTGACCCTGATGACCTCTGATCAACTAGCAGATATGTGAGCTTACTGAATTGGGGAAAGAGGATGAAAATAAGCAGCATACAGCTTGCCCATGCTGGGGGTGGCTTGGCTCACCACTTGGGTGACACCCAGTGGGAGCCCTGGGGTGTGCAGCCTGCACAGTCCAGGCCATAGGGATGTGCTACTGTTGCATAGCTGTGTAGATTAATGGTCAGTAATGTGCAGAAATTTGCATGCTCCCCCCACATAGACTGACATCTCTTGCTTCCCGTGAAAGCTGCCAATGGTTGTTAGGACCCCCTGATGCCTGAGTGAAGACTCTTGTTGTCTGTTGGTATGATGGCCCAATGATTTCCTTTCACTTCAGAGGGAATGAATGGGCTCGTAACAGCTCTTGCCCCATGAGGAATGAATGGGTTCATAGGTCATAAGGGGAATTGATAGTTAGCAGGTAGTGGGGTTGCAAAAACAAAATCCATTTATTCAGTTTCATATAGTGTTGCTAAGATTCTTTGGCAGCATTAGCCAGTGAAATAATCAATTGTAAAACTTTATGGAATGCTAGTATAGCTTCATTTAGGAGGCACCTGAGCATAGCTTTATTCTTTGCTGCATATCCTAAACTGTCATGAACAATTCAAGTGAATGCCAAATTGATAGACACTAACAGCAAAGTCACATATTATGCAACTGACACCCATGTTCCTCAAGACCATTGGAAGGTGCACATACTGTACTCATTAATCAAATGTGAATAAATAAATAAATTATTCCACAAGTTATGTGAATGGGGGGTAGCAACTGAGCAAGCAGTAGGGCCCAGAAGAAATCACCTTAACCTTAGTTGAAAAAAAATGGCTAGGGAAATTTTTCCTGGGTCCTAGTGCTTGCTCTGTTGAGACATGCTGGATTGAAGGGGGAGTCATGCGTGTAGTAGTTAGAAGAGTAATGGCTTGGCAGCTAATAAGAAGTATGGTCTATGCACCAACAGCTTTAAGAAACCAGAACTGCAGTTTTTGTTGCTGGTTGGTGGTGCTGTCACTCTTTGTTACTTACATTTCTTGTTGATTTATTTTGGATTACTGATATCCCATTTCTTCTCCATCTCTGCTATTCATACCTCTCAAAATTCCCTTACTTTGCAGAATTTCATTAATTTTGCTGCATATTTTGCCCTGTCCCTTATAACTGTTGTATTTTCCTGGCAATTCACTGAGGATAACTGTAAGTCAGTGTTGTCAGACATTAGAGTTTCATGCTTACTGTTCAGAAATGTATTGTTTATTCAAAACCTGTTGTTCTAACAATTTTTTAAAGTAAATTACAATAATATTTAGAAATTACCCCTGAATTTGGGCTCTCCCCACTATTTTTGACTTTGCTCTGATTTTCTTAGCAATGAAATTGAGAGGTTTACAGGTTCTTCTGCTGGTTGAATCTCGTGTTTGTATGTCTGTCCCACAGCCAGACTGTGTGTTGGATTTAAAGGACTCATGGGTGATTCTTTTTTTTTTCTTCTGCTAATCAATCTTTTGTAGTTGTAGACAAATTGTGGCTTGACTAACTTGCTCATTGCTTGCCCTACCATTGTCTTTGTATCATTTGTATTTGTTAAGTATGGAAACTGTTTATATTTATTTACTCACATTGCAGCTTGGATATATAGAACAGTCAGACAAATGTTTTTGCTTCAGACTTTTCATACTCTTTCCAAGAGGTTTAAATGATGACAGTTTTGGCACAAGTGATTGGAACATTTGATGTAAGATAGGACAAGATGGTTTAATATTTGGAAACCTGGAATATATGGGCTATGAGTTAGACAATATAACTTATCGAAAGTTTCATAAAGTAGGGATGAGAAAAATAAGTGGCCATTGATTTGAATTGTGTCAGTAAGTGTAAGGAGGTCAGGAATGTTAGGGCTGTGAGTGAGAAAGCTAATCATGGGGCAAAGAAGAACTCCTGGATGCTGTGGCTAAGTTAAAAACAGAATTCTGGACAATGGAAACATAAGTAAAAAGTATGTATAGCTGTCATCCATAAGATTTTGTACTTGCTCTCTAGAAAATGTGCAGATAGATAAATTATACAACATGTCTCTCCTATAATTAGATTGTGTGATTTCTTTCTATCTTTCAGTATCTTTTAAAATGACAAGCTGTTAAGAATTTTAATTCACTGCAGATATACTTCTTATGTGTTTTTTGGCCTTTGCCATTCAAGGCATTTTGAACACATTTCCTTTTAATTCAGCAGTGAGATAAATACAGTCTTGCAGTTATAACTGTAGAGATTAATCTGTGGGAAAAGCCCAGTAAACCTAATAACATGTTTGGAAATAATTTTTTATTTACAATTGCTGGTGGGGGTATTATGTGCTTAAACAGCATAATTTCCTTACACCTTAAATTAACCATATTTAACCATATGTCAAACAAAAGAGGTCCTGACATGGAGCCCCAAAGGACACAACTGGGTCACCTTCATACTTTTTGTACTATATATAAAGAAGTTAAAATTCTCCATGTAAAACTGGAAGTCAGTATTGTGATTTGTTTTAATGTTTGATTTTTTCAAATATCCAACCAAGTAACACAAACTGAGAAATCACAAAGCAGGCTGGTGTTACAAGAAACAAAGATAAAATTTATTCTTAAGCACTTTAGTCACAGATTACAGTTGACTTCTTCAGAAAAAACAGAGTGCCTCCACCCCACTCCTTAAATCCTCATTACAGACACATTCCAAACGAATTTGTAAAAAACACCATAGGCATTTAAAGGGACAGACTCCCTATATGCTCCACAGTTATACATGCAAGATAAAAACAAACTATAAAACATGATTTAACATATACTTTAAACTTAGTATTTTGACTAAAATCATAAAGTGAACAATTGAATAAAAAATCAACAATTAGAGGAAAAAATCAACAATTAGATAAAAAAATTAGATAAAAAAATCAGCTTTTAACCTCAAAAAGCTGGTTATTGAAACCATTTCATTCAACCCTGGAAAAATATTGGCATTGACCCTTAATTGCCATAACAGTTCTTTGTATCCAAGCCAGTAATCCATAGGACCTCCTCTCTCATCCATAGTCAGCTGTTCAAGAACTGTGAATTCAAAATTGTGACCTGGGTGGGTATTGACATGCTTGGCCAGTGATTTTTTTCAAATACCACTGTTGTTTCTTTGCCACACAGTTCGAATGATGACATATGTGTATCAGGGTATCATTCAGGACTTCAATATAATAACACAGTATTAAGTATAAGCAAAACCTTTGTGTTTGCCCAGATATGAAAACATTTATGCCATATCTGTAATACTTTTCAGAGATAGTGGGGACAACAGTGTGCTTTGATGGGGAAACTTACCACCAAATGTGTCTCCTAATATGCAGGATATATCCTTGGGACCAACTCATAACTTTGTTTGACATTATTCCTTAACTTCTTGACATAACTGAAAAAGATTTGTAATTTATTTTGGTATCTGTAGTAAGCTTAACTCATACTCTGCTTTACACATTTCTGGTAATGCTCCTAAGTTACTTTCTGGTATGTTTCAGTTTAGTCTTGATTTAAGGGAAAACATTTTTTTTTACAACTTGTCATTCTGTTTCTTCTATTGTGATATAGTTTATTGTAAGGGAGCTCAACCAGAGAGGTTTCTTCTTGACTTTACTGTTATATGTAGTGTGGATTGGTGCTGACATTTTCTGTGCAGCAGTTTGGATATTGCTAAACTTGAAGGTGAATGTGCATAACTCTCATCCTCTTAGCACAAAAAATCTGGGCAAAGCAAAAAATAATGAGGATGGGGAGTGGCACAAAGGCTTAAAATCATGGACAAATTTTAAATATTGCTCTAATAAACTTAGAAAGTTGTTACAATAAATAGTTTTATGATGCTATCCATTTTCTGAAGGATATGATGAATGTTTAGGTGTCCATACGTTCATGTGTTCAGATACAGTGTTTAGGCCATTTGGCTTTCAAAGAACACTGATTCCACAATATATGGCATGTAAACCTTATCATCTGACCAAATATCCCGATTCCCTTTAAACTACCAAATCTTTTTAAATTGCGTAAGCTTATAGCAGGATTGTTCCAAAGTCTTATAATTTTTAACAGCAATAATTCTGATTTTGAGATTTCCCTTTTTTTAGTACAAAAATTATATTGTTATGTTTGCACATTTTAATAACCTTGATGCTATACTTAATTTGTAATATAGGGTCATGACCAGTCTCATATGATAATAACAACTGTCCCCATATATATACCTGTAAAATAGACTATACAAATTTAACAACTTGCACTTTAATGGATAAATCTATATTTCTCTATTCTTTTTGTAAATCTTTGGACTCCTTCAAGTTTTTTCAATTGCCCCTGAGTATAAATACAAAAAAGTGTTATTGTATTCCAGTAATGGTCTTATAAAAGTTTTAAATAACAAAGGCAACACATGCTCATCCTTAGTAGATAATCTCCTTAACAGGTACCCCATATACTTAGTTGAGATTATAAAAATTTTATCTGCACATGCGTTAAAGGACAACTTACATGTGATAAGTATTCCCACGTCTTTACATTGCTGTACATCATTTAATGGGAAAGACATGAAACATACAGGAAGCCTTGGGCATCTGTTTATAAAATACATCTTATACTTGTTTAGGCTAAATGTTAAATCTGTTTCCAGTGCCCAACAACTTAGAGACTTTAAGGAATTATTAACTCATTTACATCAGAGGGATTATGAATTGAGAAACTGATCATGCAATCATCACCGTACTTATAAACCTAGAATTTATTATTCTTGGGTAATGTAGCAAGCACATATTAAACAAGTCTGATCCCAAGGCAGAACCCTGAGGTACTCCAGCTTTAACCTGTGAGTAATCAGAATGAGAGTGTTGTATCCATACACATTGTTCTCTCCCATGTAACCAATTACCAATCCACCTTATGATGTATGTGTTAACTTTATGTTCCTGTAAACATTTAAAAATAACCTTGTGAGGTAAAGTGTCAAAATCTTTTGCTAGATCCAGAAAAATAACTTCAGGATATAAGCCCAGATCCAAGGCCACTATTATCTGTTCAATCAAGTTACTAAGAGTAGATTGCCCTTTCATTATTAAACCATGTTGATAAACATCAAGAATTTCTGTGTTTCCCAACAAGGAAGTTAAATAGATGGGTCTAAAATTCCCCATCTGATCCTTTATTTATTTATTTTATTTCCAGTTTGATTACCGGGAAGTCCACTGGGCCCAGAGAGCCTGTTTTCAGTTGAGGCCCTGGGAGAAAAGCTCCACAAAACAGATTACAGTAAAGATAGCAACCCAATAAAAATAAAACTACAAGTACAAATACATATCAAATAATATAAAGCGTGAGCAATTTTGCCCATAGTGGAAAAATATTGTGCAGATACATTTTGAACAGGAGTTACACAGGACAGTTTCCAGGCTTCAGGGATAATTCCTGATCTAACAGTTTATTAAACTTAAGCTAGATAAGATAGTATTTTTACAGAATTCCACAAATGTCTAGGGATCAGATCTGGGCCCACAGAGGTAGTAACTTTTAATCTGGCAAGTGCTCTGGTAATATGTGTTCCTGTTATCACTGGGCATAACCCTGTTACAGAATAGCTGCAGACATCATCCTTATCTATACTATCTCACCAAATACTTGAGAAGAATAAATTAAATTCATTGTTAAATTACCTAAGCTCAATAATTGTCTCACTATTAATTAACATCAATAAAAAGAAAGAGTTTCTATTAATTTAATGTATATATCTATGAAAGCCTTTTCATTTGAGGTATTACTAATTAACTTATTCTTACAATTTATTTTACATTTAGTAATTCCCTTTTTCAAGTTCTTACATGATACATTGAATTTCTCTCTCTTCTTATTTCAAGGGAACCTAACTAAGATTTTTAAGCTCCAGTTTTTCTTCTAGTACATTCTCAATTTTTTTTCCACCAAACTGGGAAAGAAGAACTGTTTCTCTTTTGTTTTGCCATAGTAGTAACTCTGTCCTGAAGTAGTTTCTCTAAAACATTCTATCCATAGCAGCTATCTGATCTATCAACTATAGTCATCCAATCACATCTCACATAAGGCTCAGCAAACCTTTTTAAATGTAATTTTCCATATTCATAAGTTTTAAATGTGTACTTTCAATTAATGCATTATCAATACAAATGTGAGAAAATTATGATCTGATGACCCACAAGGTTGGAACTATCTTTATGGATTAAACTTTAGTTGGTGTATTAGTCAATATAAGGTCCAAGAACCTTCTACCTCACTGATTGTTTGTTTTTGGTAGTAAACCATGTGGGGGGGGGTCTTCCCACTCTGTTCGCTTCACTCACTCCGCTCCCCTTCCTTGCCATATCCCACCCACCCCCAGCACCTCTACTCATATCCCAAGCAAACCACTCCCCCTTATTCCTATGATCCAGTTATATACAACTCTACCTTGTCCACATCCCCATTTCATTCACACCTTACCTACTTTTATTTAAACAAACTTATCTGCTTTTCCTTACATCCATCACCTTAAAGTCTCACCCCCACTGCTATACTTCTTGGCTTCTTACTCTACTTCACCATCACAATACAATCACTGTCTCAAACTATCTTACATTAACACCAGGCTTACCACGTTCTCTTCTCCTATACAGACATCAAACTAACATTGCACCATAATGTTACTACTGACCTATCACATCTCCCCCACCCCTCCTTATTACAAACCACAAGGCAAAACACCTAACCACATTGTCAAAGCCCACCCTAAAGTCAAATCATTTCCAATGTTACCTTAAGCTGCTCACATTTCACTAGATAGTATATATCTCTGTTTACATCTGATAGTACATTCTAACACATAAATACCACTTTTACTATTTTAAACCCACCATCACAATTGATGTGCTCCTTCTAACCTGTCTAATTTCTTTTCTCTTAATTTCCAACCTCACTACCATTATATCCTTCCTTACCCCCAAATACCAATACACATCAACAACCTTCTCCAAACCTCTCCCTGATGAACAACTCAGCGTCTCACATATCTCCTCCCAGCTTTTCTCCTATAACCTCCCATATTATTCAAGCCACAGATTGGCCTCATCACCTCCTACGAAACCACACTTGACACCATCAACTATGAATAAAAAACACTTCCCATTGTACTCATTCCTCATTACCAATCTGATCAAATGTGGAGACCTACAGTGGATATAAAAAGAGTACACACCTCTGTTAAAATGCCAGGTTTTTGTGGTATAAAAACTGAGACCACAAAAAAATCATTTGAAAACATTTCCCACATTTAATGTGACTTATAACCTATACATTTCAATTGAAAAACAAACAATTCTGTTAGGAAAAAAATATAATAAATAAAAAAACATACAATACGCTGGTTGCATAAGTGTGCACACCCTTAAACTAATATTTTGTTGTGTGTGGACACCCTTAAACTAATACTTTGCTGAAGCACCTTTTGATTTAATTAGAGCATTCAGTCTTCGTGGGTACACACCTGCCATCAATTAAAGAGACTCTGATTAATCCCAGATAAAGTTCAGCTGTCCTAGTTCGATTTTCCTGACATTTACTCAGTTGCCTGCTACAGCAAAAGCCATGGTTCACAGAGAGCTTGCAAAGCATCAAAGGGATCTCATTGTTGAAAGTTATCAGTCAGGAGAAGGGTACAAAAAATTTCCACAGCTTTGGATATACCATGGAACACAGTGAAGACAGTCATCAAAAAGTGGAGAAAATATGGGACAGCAGTGACGTTGCAAAGAACTGGACGTCCCTCCAAAATTGATGAAAAGATAAGACAAAACTGGTCAAGGAGGCTGCCAAGAGACCTACAGCAACATTGAAGGACCTGCAGGAATTTCTGGCAAGTACTGGTTGGGTACTATATGTGACAACAATCTCCAATATTCTCCATAAGTCTGGACTATGGGGTAGGGTTGCAAGACAGAAGCCTTTTCTTACACAGAAAAACATCCAGGCCTAGATAAAATTTGGAAAACAATACATCAAGCCTCCCAAAATAATGTGGGAAAATGTGTTATGGTCTGATGAGACCAAGGTTGAACTTGTTGGCCACAATTTCAAAAGGTACGTTTGGCACAAAAATAACACTTTGCATCACCAAAAGAACACCATCCCCACAGTGAAGCATGGTGGTGACAGTTTCATGCTTTGGGGTTGCTTTTCTTAAGCTGCAACTGGGGCTTTAGTCAAGGTGGAGGGAATTCTGAACAGTTCCAGATTCCAGTCACTTTTGGCCCAAAACCTTCAGGCATCTGTTAGAAAGCAGAAGATGAAGAGGAATTTCACCTTTCAACATGACAATGCTCCCAAGCATACATCAAAATCAACAAAAGAATGGCTTCACCAGAAGAAAATAAAGTTTTGGAATGACCCAGCCAGAGCCCCAACCTAAGTCCTATAGAAAATCTGTGGGGTGACCTGAAGAGGGCTGTAAACAAGAGATACCCTCGCAATCTGACAGATTTGGAGCACTTTTGCAAGGAAGACTGGGTAAATATTGCCAAGTCAAAATGTGCCATGCTGATAAAATCCTATCCAAGAAGACTGAATGCTGTAATCAAATCAAAAGGTGCTTCAAAAAGTAGTCTCTCCTTTCTCTCCCACCATAACCTCCCCCTCACTGTCCCCACTGCACTCTTCTAAGACTACCCAACCTCAGTCACAAAAACTCTCTACATCCAGATACTTAACTATATACTCCATTAACATCCAGACCCTAAGAAATAAGATCACTGAACTTCACTCATGGATAGCTCATAATACCCCCCACATCCTTTCCCTATCTGAAACTTGGCTAAAGCCTCAAATCTCAAACAATGAAATTCTTCCCCCTGGCTATAACATTTTCCACTCTGATAGACCAACCAAAAAAAAAGGGGTGGCATAGCCATAGTTTACTCTAACAACCTTAACCTCTCACCATACCCTTCCCCATCTCCAGACTTCCTCCCTGAAGAGCACATAATCCTTAACTGCCATCTCAATGCTCACAAAAACTTGCAATAGCCACCATCTATATACCTCCTGATAACAATCTACCTATTCTTGAAATATCATATCCTGGTTTTCTGACAATATACCTTATGAGACCCTTATACTCGGTGATGTCAAGATAGACTGGTCTAAACTCTCCTCTGACTCACCCCAACATAGTATCCACCTACATGGCATCCACCAACTTATCTCTTCCCCCACTAACGTCTCCATGAACTCCACATCCTGATCCACCATAGACTGGATCCTCACCAATGCCCCCCACCACTATCACAATCCATCCACCCTACCAGATTCTCTCAGTGACCATCTCCGTACTTCTATCTTAAGGCAAAACTCCCATACTACTATACCCCATCTAATCAAAGACTGTCAAACTATCTAGTTTCAAAGTATTCCAGTTCAACTCCATCCTCCAAAGTATAGACTGGTCCATTCTTCGACAGCTCCCCCTGAACGATGCAATAACTACTTTCAATAACATCTTCTTGAGTACATTAGACTCCCTAGCACCCTCAAGGAAGATCAGAGTTAAATCTAAACATGCCCCATGACTTACCAAAGAAACTAAGTCCCTTATGAAACAAAGAGATAGTACTTGGAAAGCCTGGACTAAATCACAACAGCCACCTCTCCTCATAAAATATAGGCAGCTGAGAAACCTAGCCAAAAAACAAATTATAAATGACAAAAAGACATACTACACCTCCTCTCCGCTCAACAACAAATCAAACCCTCGCAAATATTTGTCAACTATTAACAACATCCTATATCCTGGAAGGCCCCCCATTCCCTCCCCCTACCCTAACACATCCCCTGAGGAAACGGCTACCCTCCTAAATAAACACATTATCTCCTCCATCCAAAATCTTGTAACCACCAATTCTAACTCTACTCCTATACCCAATCCTCCAAATCCCCAAAACACACCTTTAATTTCCTTTGAGCCAGTTCCCATAGCTTATATCAAGTCTGTACTGCACAAGCACAAACCATGCTCTCCTTCCACACTTAACCTACCTCCCTCCTTTCTTAATCTCGCTGCTGACTTGATTGCCTATCCCATAACCATACTAATAAATAGATCTATTCTCAAATCTACTGTCCCTACACTATGGAAATCTTTCTATACAATCCCCCTGCATAAAGGTGGGAATTCCACTGACCCTTCCAACTATCGACCCATCGCTATTCTATTCCCACTCTCCAAACTGCTAGAAAAATGTATTCACACCCAACTTCTCAAACACCTCCTCAACCACAACTTACTTACCCCCTACTCAACACGGTTTTCTTCCCCATCATAGCACTACCACTGTATTCCTCTCCTTCACTAACAACATTGCTGAAGCCTTAGATAACAATAAACTCATGTCCTGCCTCTTCCATGACCTTTCCAAAGCTTTCAGTACTGTCTCTCACCCTATTCTACTAGCCAAACTTGCCAAACATCACCTATCCCCCCCACACTTAACTGGTTTTCTAGCTACTTATCTGGCAGAGAACAATTTGTCAAATGGCTTTCATTCTGATCTCCCTTAATTCTTATCTCCACTGGGGTACCAAAAGGCTCCATCTTAGGACTCCTACTATTGAACATCTTCACCAACCACCTGCACACCTCTTGCAAAGACTCTTCCCATATTCAGCATGCTGATGACTCCACACATATCTATTTCTAACAACATCCCAGATCTACACACCCAAACCCAACAAGCTCTATTAACAACTGAACAATGGCTTTCAGACAACCTACTCATTCTTAACCCCCCCCCAAAAAAACTCTTACTTTTTCTTCCCCGCTCTCTCTCTCTCTCACCACAAATTCTCTTTTGTCATAGCATCTTTCAACAACACTACAATCCTACCAGGTAATCACACCAAACTACTAGGAGTCATCACTGATGATGAACTAAAATGTAACCTTCACATACTTCAATCTATAAAGAAAACCCACCAAAATCTAGGGTTACTATATCACAACAAAAATATCTCACCCCTGACACCAGACTCAGCCTGGGAAAATCACTCCTCCTACCCACTCTCCTCTATGAAGCTCCAGTCCTAACCAACATACAGCCACCACTATGAATAAACTCCAACAAACCTACCATAATATTGCCAGATTCATCACTAACTCCCCATATAACTCACATTGCTACACTGCATTAGACTCCCTACACTGGCATGAACTTCCACAACTATTTCTACTCTATCAATTCCACGTGCTTCACTCGATACTCTGTAAGCCTTCACTCTGTCCATCTCTTTCTTCACTTATCTCTCTGTACACTCCACCTCAGTCCCTTTGTACTTCAAATCAACAGTTACTTGATATCTACCAACCAAAAAAGTCTGCAGGCAAACTACTCAACAAACACTCTATTGCCCATGCTTGGAACAGACTTCGATTCAACATACGCTCCATATTTCATACCTCTCATTTCAAAAATGAACTGAAAACCTATCTACTCAACTCCAGAACTTCCCCTGAAATGACCCTACCTAGTTCCCCTTCTCCCTAATACACCCTTTAAAGCAATGCAGACTTTACCCCCTTCACACCTTATTCACAGTTGTATCAAAACAAAACAAAACAAAAAAAAAGGTATAGCATAATAATATTTTTTTGAATTTTTTGTATTGTCTACTTACGTGTATTTGATACATCTGTGAATGTAACCTGAGGTTTATTACTATTCTCTATGAATGTAACCTGAGGTTTATTACTATTCTGTATGAATGTAACCTGAGGTTTATTACTATTCTGTATGAATGTAACCTGAGGTTTATTACTATTCTCTGTGAATGTAACCTGAGGTTTATTACTAATCTCAATGAAAGTAACCTGAGGTTTATTACTATTCTGTATGAATGTAACCTGAGGTTTATTACTATTCTGTATGAATGTAACCTGAGGTTTATTACTATTCTGTATGAATGTAACCTGAGGTTTATTACTATTCTCTGTGAATGTAACCTGAGGTTTATTACTATTCTGTATGAATGTAACCTGAGGTTTATTACTATTCTGTATGAATGTAACCTGAGGTTTATTACTATTCTGTATGAATGAAACCTGAGGTTTATTACTATTCTCTGTGAATGTAACCTGAGGTTTATTACTATTCTGTATGAATGTAACCTGAGGTTTATTACTATTCTGTATGAATGTAACCAGAGGTTTATTACTATTCTGTATGAATGTAACCTGAGGTTTATTACTATTCTGTATGAATGTAACCTGAGGTTTATTACTATTCTATGTGAATGTAACCTGAGGTTTATTACTATTCTGTATGAATGTAACCTGAGGTTTATTACTATTCTGTATGAATGTAACCTGAGGTTTATTACTATTCTGTATGAATGTAACCTGAGGTTTATTACTAATCTCTATGAATGTTACCTGAGGTTTATTACTATTCTGTATGAATGTAACCTGAGGTTTATTACTATTCTGTATGAATGTAACCTGAGGTTTATTACTATTCTCTGTGAATGTAACCTGAGGTTTATTACTATTCTGTATGAATGTAACCTGAGGTTTATTACTATTCTATATGAATGTAACCTGAGGTTTATTACTATTCTGTAAGAATGTAACCTGAGGTTTATTACTATTCTGTATGAATGTAACCTGAGGTTTATTACTATTCTGCATGAATGTAACCTGAGGTTTATTACTATTCTCTATGAATGTAACCTGAGGTATATTACTAATCTCTATGAATGTAACCTGAGGTTTATTACTATTCTGTATGAATGTAACCTGAGGTTTATTACTATTCTGTACGAATGTAACCTGAGGTTTTTTACTGTTCTCTGGGAATGTAACCTGAGGTTTATTACTATACTGTATGAATGTAACCTGATGTTTATTACTATTCTCTGTGAATGTAACCTGAGGTTTATAACTATTCTCTATGAATGTAACCTGAGGTTTATTACTATTCTCTGTGAATGTAACCTGAGGTTTATTACTATTCTGTAGGAATGTAACCTGAGGTTTATTACTATTCTGTATGAATGTAACCTGAGGTTTATTACTATTCTGTATGAATGTAACCTGAGCTTTCTTACTATTCTCTGTGAATGTAACCAGAGGTTTATAACTATTCTGTATGAATGTAACCTGAGGTTTAATACTATTCTGTATGAATGTAACCTGAGGTTTATTACTATTCTCTGTGAATGTAACCTGAGGTTTATTACTATTCTGTATGAATGTAACCTGAGGTTTATTACTATTCTGTATGAATGTAACCTGAGGTTTATTACTATTATGTATGAATATAACCTGAGGTTTACTACTATTCTCTGTGAATGTAACCTGAGGTTTATTACTATTCTGTATGAATGTAACATGAGGTTTATTACTATTCTCTGTGAATGTAACCTGAGGTTTATTACTATTCTGTATGAATGTAACCTGAGGTTTATTACTATTCTCTGTGAATGTAACCTGAGGTTTATTACTATTCTGTATGAATGTAACCTGAGGTTTACTACTAATCTGTATGAATGTAACCTGAGGTTTATTACTATTCTGTATGAATGTAACCTGAGGTTTATTAATATTCTCTATGAATGTAACCTGAGGTTTATTACTATTCTGTATGAATTACTACTATTCTGTATGAATGTAACCTGAGGTTTATTACTAATCTCTATGAATGTAACCTGAGGTTTATTACTAATCTCTGTGAATGTAACCTGAGGTTTATTACTATTCTGTATGAATGTAACCTGAGGTTTATTACTATTCTGTATGAATGTAACCTGAGGTTTATTACTATTCTCTGTAAATGTAACCTGAGGTTTATTACTATTCTGTATGAATGTAACCTGAGGTTTAGCACTATTCTGTATGAATGTAACCTGAGGTTTATTACTATTCTGTATGAATGTAACCTGAGGTGTATTACTATTCTGTATGAATGTAACCTGAGGTTTATTACTATTCTGTATGAATGTAACCTGAGGTTTATTACTATTCTCTGTGAATGTAACCTGAGGTTTATTACTATTCTCTGTGAATGTAGCCAGAGATTTATAACTATTCTGTATGAATGTAACCTGAGGTTTATTACTATTCTGTATGAATGTAACCTGAGGTTTATTACTATTCTGTATGAATGTAACCTGAGGTTTATTACTATTCTGTATGAATGTAAACTGAGCTTTCTTACTATTCTCTGTGAATGTAACCTGAGGTTTAATACTCTTCTGTATGAATGTAACCTGAGGTTTATTACTATTCTCTGTGAATGTAACCTGAGGTTTATTACTATTCTGTATGAATGTAACCTGAGGTTTAATACTATTCTGTATGAATGTAACCTGAGGTTTATTACTATTCTCTTTGAATGTAACCGGAGGTTTATTACTATTCTCTATGAATGTAACCTGAGGTTTATTACTATTCCGTATGAATGTAACCTGAGGTTTATTACTATTCTGTATGAATGTATCCTGAGGTTTATTACTATTCTGTATGAATGTAACCTGAGGTTTATTACTATTCTCTATGAATGTAACCTGAGGTTTATTACTATTCTGTATGAATGTTACCTGAGGTTTATTACTATTCCGTATGAATGTAACCTAAGGTTTATTACTATTCTGTATGAATGTAACCTGATGTTTATTACTATTCTGTATGAATGTAACCAGAGGTTTATTACTATTCTGTATGAATGTAACCTGAGGTTTATTACTAATCTCTATGAATGTTATCTGAGGTTTATTACTATTCTGTATGAATGTAACCTGAGGTTTATTACTATTCTCTGTGAATGTAACCTGAGGTTTATTACTATTCTATATGAATGTAACCTGAGGTTTATTACTATTCTGTATGAATGTAACCTGAGGTTTATTACTATTCTGTATGAATGTAACCAGAGGATTAGTACTATTCTGTATGAATGTAACCTGAGGTTTATTACTATTCTCTGTGAATGTAACCTGAGGTTTATTACTCTTCTCTATGAATGTAACCTGAAGTTTATTACTATTCTCTGTGAATGTAACCTGAGGTTTATTACTATTCTGTATGACTGTAACCTGAGGTTTATTACTATTCTGTATGAATGTAACCTGAGGTTTATTACTATTCTGTATGAATGTAACCTGAGGTTTATTACTATTCTCTGTGAATGTAACCTGAGGTTTATTACTATTCTGTATGAATGTAACCTGAGGTTTATTACTATTCTGTATGAATGTAACCTGAGGTTTATTACTATTCTGTATGAATGTAACCTGTGGTTTATTACTGCTCTCTATGAATGTAAGTTGAGGTTTATTACTATTCTGTATGAATGTAACCTGAGGTTTATTACTATTCTGTATGAATGTAACCTGAGGTTTATTACTATTCTCTGTGAATGTAACCTGAAGTTTATTACTATTATGTAAAATGTAACCTGAGGTTTATTACTATTCTCTGTGAATGTAACGTGAGGTTTATAACTATTCTGGATGAATGTAACCTGAGGTTTATTACTATTCTCTGTGAAGGTAACCTGAGGTTTATTACTATTCTCTATGAATGTAACCTGAGGTTTATTACTATTCTGTATGAATGTAACCTGAGGTTTATTACTATTCTCTGTGAATGTAACCTGAGGTTTATTACTATTCTGTATGAATGTAACCTGAGGTTTATTACTATTCTGTATGAATGTAACCTGAGGTTTATTACTATTCTCTGTGAATGTAAGCTGAGGTTTATTACTATTCTGTATGAATGTAACCTGAGGTTTACTACTAATCTGTATGAATGTAACCTGAGGTTTATTACTATTCTCTATGAATGTATCCTGAGGTTTATTACTATTCTGTATGAATGTAACCTGAGGTTTATTACTATTCTGTATGAATGTAACCTGAGGTTTATTACTAATCTCTATGAATGTAACCTGAGGTTTATTACTAATCTCTGTGAATGTAACCAGAGGTTTATTACTATTTTGTATGAATGTAACCTAAGGTTTATTACTATTCAGTATGAATGTAACCTGAGGTTTATTACTATTCTCTGTGAATGTAACCTGATGTTTATTACTATTCTGTATGAATGTAACCTGAGGTTTATTACTATTCTGTATGAATGTAACCTGAGGTTTATTGCTAATCTCTATGAATGTAACCTGAGGTTTATTAGTATTCTGTATGAATGTAACCTGAGGTTTATTACTATTCTGTATGAATGTAACCTGAGGTGTATTACTATTCTGTATGAATGTAACCTGAGGTTTATTACTATTCTGTATGAATGTAACCTGAGGTTTATTACTATTCTGTATGAATGTAACCTGAGGTTTATTACTATTCTCTGTGAATGTAACCAGATATTTATAACTATTCTCTATGAATGTAACCTGAGGTTTATTACTATTCTCTGTGAATGTAACCTGAGGTTTATTACTATTCTGTATGAATGTAACCTGAGGTTTATTACTATTCTGTATGAATGTAACCTGAGGTTTATTACTATTCTGTATGAATGTAACCTGAGCTTTCTTACTATTCTCTGTGAATGTAACCTGAGGTTTAATACTATTCTGTATGAATGTAACCTGAGGTTTATTACTATTCTCTGTGAATGTAACCTGAGGTTTATTACTATTCTGTATGAATGTAACCTGAGGTTTAATACTATTCTGTATGAATGTAACCTGAGGTTTATTACTATTCTTTATGAATGTAACCGGAGGTTTATTACTATTCTCTATGAATGTAACCTGAGGTTTATTACTATTCTGTATGAATGTAACCTGAGGTTTATTACTATTCTGTATGAATGTATCCTAATGTTTATTACTATTCTGTATGAATGTAACCTGAGGTTTATTACTATTCTCTATGAATGTAACCTGAGGTTTATTACTATTCTGTATGAATGTTACCTGAGGTTTATTACTATTCTGTATAAATGTAACCTGATGTTTATTGCTATTCTGTATGAATGTAACCTGAGGTTTATTACTATTCTGTATGAATGTAACCAGAGGATTAGTACTATTCTGTATGAATGTAACCTGAGGTTTATTACTATTCTCTGTGAATGTAACCTGAGGTTTATTACTATTCTGTATGAATGTAACCTGAGGTTTATTACTATTCTGTATGAATGTAACCTGAGGTTTATTACTATTCTGTATGAATGTAACCTGAGGTTTATTACTATTCTCTATAATTGTAACCTGAGGTTTATTACTATTCTGTATGAATGTAACCTGAGGTTTATTACTATTCTGTATGAATGTAACCTGAGGTTTATTACTATTCTCTGTGAATGTAACATGAGCTTTATTACTATTCTGTATGAATGTAACCTGAGGTTTATTACTATTCTGTACGAATGTAACCTGAGGTTTTTTACTGTTCTCTGGGAATGTAACCTGAGGTTTATTACTATACTGTATGAATGTAACCTGAGGTTTATTACTATTCTCTGTGAATGTAACCTGAGGTTTATAACTATTCTCTATGAATGTAACCTGAGGTTTATTACTATTCTCTGTGAATGTAACCTGAGGTTTATTACTATTCTGTAGGAATGTAACCTGAGGTTTATTACTATTCTGTATGAATGTAACCTGAGGTTTATTACTATTCTGTATGAATGTAACCTGAGGTTTCTTACTATTCTCTGTGAATGTAACCTGAGGTTTATAACTATTCTGTATGAATGTAACCTGAGGTTTAATACTATTCTGTATGAATGTAACCTGAGGTTTATTACTATTCTCTGTGAATGTAACCTGAGGTTTATTACTATTCTGTATGAATGTAACCTGAGGTTTATTACTATTCTGTATGAATGTAACTTGAGGTTTATTACTATTATGTATGAATATAACCTGAGGTTTACTACTATTCTCTGTGAATGTAACCTGAGGTTTATTACTATTCTGTATGAATGTAACCTGAGGTTTATTACTATTCTCTGTGAATGTAACCTGAGGTTTATTACTATTCTGTATGAATGTAACCTGAGGTTTAGCACTATTCTGAATGAATGTAACCTGAGGTTTATTACTATTCTGTATGAATGTAACCTGAGGTTTATTACTATTCTCTGTGAATGTAAGCTGAGGTTTATTACTATTCTCTATGAATGTAACCTGAGGTTTACTACTAATCTGTAGGAATGTAACCTGAGGTTTATTACTATTCTGTATGAATGTAACCTGAGGTTTATTAATATTCTCTATGAATGTAACCTGAGGTTTATTACTATTCTGTATGAATGTAACCTGAGGTTTATTACTAATCTCTATGAATGTAACCTGAGGTTTATTACTAATCTCTGTGAATGTAACCTGAGGTTTATTACTATTCTGTATGAATGTAACCTGAGGTTTATTACTATTCTGTATGAATGTAACCTGAGGTTTAGCACTATTCTGTATGAATGTAACCTGAGGTTTATTAATATTCTGTATGAATGTAACCTGAGGTGTATTACTATTCTGTATGAATGTAACCTGAGGTTTATTACTATTCTGTATGAATGTAACCTGAGGTTTATTACTATTCTCTGTGAATGTAACCTGAGGTTTATTACTATTCTCTGTGAATGTAGCCAGAGATTTATAACTATTCTCTATGAATGTAACCTGAGGTTTATTACTATTCTGTATGAATGTAACCTGAGGTTTATTACTATTCTGTATGAATGTAACCTGAGGTTTAATACTATTCTGTATGAATGTAAACTGAGCTTTCTTACTATTCTCT
>NC_056733.1:1004599380-1004732929 GCF_019279795.1 Protopterus annectens | reverse complement strand
ATGCAGCATGTTGTATGTATGCCTGTACGTAGACATAAACAATAATGCTGGGCACATACATGACTCTTACTCTGAAAGTGAGTGTGCAGCATGTTGTATGTATGCCTGTATGTAGACATAAACAATAATGCTGGGCACATACATGACTCTTACTCTGAAAGTGAGTGTGCAGCATGTTGTATGTATGCCTGTACATAGACATAAACAATAATGCTGGGCACATACATGACTCTTACTCTGAAAGTGAGTGTGCAGCATGTTGTATGTATGCCTGTACATAGACATAAACAATAATGCTGGGCACATACATGACTCTTACTCTGAAAGTGAGTGTGCAGCATGTTGTATGTATGCCTGTACATGTAGACATAAACAATAATGCTGGGCACATACATGACTCTTACTCTGAAAGTGAGTGTGCAGCATGTTGTATGTATGCCTGTACGTAGACATAAACAATAATGCTGGGCACATACATGACTCTTACTCTGAAAGTGAGTATGCAGCATGTTGTATGTATGCCTGTACGTAGACATAAACAATAATGCTGGGCACATACATGACTCTTACTCTGAAAGTGAGTGTGCAGCATGTTGTATGTATGCCTGTACGTAGACATAAACAATAATGCTGGGCACATACATGACTCTTACTCTGAAAGTGAGTGTGCAGCATGTTGTATGTATGCCTGTATGTAGACATAAACAATAATGCTGGGCACATACATGACTCTTACTCTGAAAGTGAGTGTGCAGCATGTTGTATGTATGCCTGTACATAGACATAAACAATAATGCTGGGCACATACATGACTCTTACTCTGAAAGTGAGTGTGCAGCATGTTGTATGTATGCCTGTATGTAGACATAAACAATAATGCTGGGCACATACATGACTCTTACTCTGAAAGTGAGTGTGCAGCATGTTGTATGTATGCCTGTACATAGACATAAACAATAATGCTGGGCACATACATGACTCTTACTCTGAAAGTGAGTGTGCAGCATGTTGTATGTATGCCTGTACATAGACATAAACAATAATGCTGGGCACATACATGACTCTTACTCTGAAAGTGAGTGTGCAGCATGTTGTATGTATGCCTGTATGTAGACATAAACAATAATGCTGGGCACATACATGACTCTTACTCTGAAAGTGAGTGTGCAGCATGTTGTATGTATGCCTGTACGTAGACATAAACAATAATGCTGGGCACATACATGACTCTTACTCTGAAAGTGAGTGTGCAGCATGTTGTATGTATGCCTGTATGTAGACATAAACAATAATGCTGGGCACATACATGACTCTTACTCTGAAAGTGAGTGTGCAGCATGTTGTATGTATGCCTGTACATAGACATAAACAATAATGCTGGGCACATACATGACTCTTACTCTGAAAGTGAGTGTGCAGCATGTTGTATGTATGCCTGTACGTAGACATAAACAATAATGCTGGGCACATACATGACTCTTACTCTGAAAGTGAGTGTGCAGCATGTTGTATGTATGCCTGTATGTAGACATAAACAATAATGCTGGGCACATACATGACTCTTACTCTGAAAGTGAGTGTGCAGCATGTTGTATGTATGCCTGTACATAGACATAAACAATAATGCTGGGCACATACATGACTCTTACTCTGAAAGTGAGTGTGCAGCATGTTGTATGTATGCCTGTACGTAGACATAAACAATAATGCTGGGCACATACATGACTCTTACTCTGAAAGTGAGTGTGCAGCATGTTGTATGTATGCCTGTACGTAGACATAAACAATAATGCTGGGCACATACATGACTCTTACTCTGAAAGTGAGTGTGCAGCATGTTGTATGTATGCCTGTACGTAGACATAAACAATAATGCTGGGCACATACATGACTCTTACTCTGAAAGTGAGTGTGCAGCATGTTGTATGTATGCCTGTACGTAGACATAAACAATAATGCTGGGCACATACATGACTCTTACTCTGAAAGTGAGTGTGCAGCATGTTGTATGTATGCCTGTATAGACATAAACAATAATGCTGGGCACATACATGACTCTTACTCTGAAAGTGAGTGTGCAGCATGTTGTATGTATGCCTGTACGTAGACATAAACAATAATGCTGGGCACATACATGACTCTTACTCTGAAAGTGAGTGTGCAGCATGTTGTATGTATGCCTGTACATAGACATAAACAATAATGCTGGGCACATACATGACTCTTACTCTGAAAGTGAGTGTGCAGCATGTTGTATGTATGCCTGTACGTTGACATAAACAATAATGCTGGGCACATACATGACTCTTACTCTGAAAGTGAGTGTGCAGCATGTTGTATGTATGCCTGTATGTAGACATAAACAATAATGCTGGGCACATACATGACTCTTACTCTGAAAGTGAGTGTGCAGCATGTTGTATGTATGCCTGTATGTAGACATAAACAATAATGCTGGGCACATACATGACTCTTACTCTGAAAGTGAGTGTGCAGCATGTTGTATGTATGCCTGTACATTGACATAAACAATAATGCTGGGCATATACATGACTCTTACTCTGAAAGTGAGTGTGCAGCATGTTGTATGTATGCCTGTTCATAGACATAAACAATAATGCTGGGCACATACATGACTCTTACTCTGAAAGTGAGTATGCAGCATGTTGTATGTATGCCTGTACATAGACATAAACAATAATGCTGGGCACATACATGACTCTTACTCTGAAAGTGAGTGTGCAGCATGTTGTATGTATGCCTGTACGTAGACATAAACAATAATGCTGGGCACATACATGACTCTTACTCTGAAAGTGAGTGTGCAGCATGTTGTATGTATGCCTGTACGTAGACATAAACAATAATTCTGGGCACATACAACACTCTTAGTCTGAAAGTGAGTATGCAGCATGTTGTATGTATGCCTGTACGTATACATAATCAATAATGCTGGGCACATACATGACTCTTACTCTGAAAGTGAGTGTGCAGCATGTTGTATGTATGCCTGTACGTAGACATAAACAATAATGCTTGGCACATACATGACTCTTACTCTGAAAGTGAGTGTGCAGCATGTTGTATGTATGCCTGTACGTAGACATAAACAATAATACTGGGCACATACATGACTCTTACTCTGAAAGTGAGTGAGCAGCATGTTGTACGTATGTCTGTACGTAGACATAAACAATAATTCTGGGCACATACATGACTCTTACTCTGAAAGTGAGTGTGCAGCATGTTGTATGTATACCTGTATGTTGACATAAACAATAATGCTGGGCACATACATGACTCTTACTTTGAAAGTGAGGGTGCAGCATGTTTTATTTATGCCTGTACATAGACATAAACAATAATGCTGGGCACATACATGACTCTTACTCTGAAAGTGAGTGTGCAGCATGTTGTATGTATGCCTGTACGTAGACATAAACAATAATGCTGGGCACATACATGACTCTTACTCTGAAAGTGAGTGTGCAGCATGTTGTATGTATGCCTGTATGTAAACATAAACAATAATGCTGGGCACATACATGACTCTTACTCTGAAAGTGAGTATGCAGCATGTTGTATGTATGCCTGTACGTAGACATAAACAATAATGCTGGGCACATACATGACTCTTACTCTAAAAGTGAGTGTGCAGCATGTTGTATGTATGCCTGTACATAGGCATAAACAATAATGCTGGGCACATACATGACTCTTACTCTGAAAGTGAGTGTGCAGCATGTTGTATGTATGCCTGTAGGTAGACATAAACAATGACGCTAGGCACATACATGACTCTTACTGTGAAAGTGAGTGTGCAGCATGTTGTATGTATGCCTGTACGTAGATGTAAACAATAATGCTGGGCACATACATGACTCTTACTCTGAAATTGAGTGTGCAGCATGTTGTATGTATGCCTGTACTTAGACATAAACAATAATGCTGGGCAAATACATGACTCTTGCTCTGAAAGTGAGTATGCAGCATGTTGTATGTATGCGTGTACGTAGACATAAACAATAATGCTGGGCACATACATGACTCTTACTCTGAAAGTGAGTGTGCAGCATGTTGTATGTATGCCTGTACGTAGACATAAACAATAATGCTGGGCACATACATGACTCTTACTCTGAAAGTGAGTGTGCAGCATGTTGTATGTATGCCTGTACATAGACATAAAGAATAACGCTAGGCACATACATGACTCTTACTGTGAAAGTCAGTGTGCAGCATGTTGTATGTATGCCTGTACGTAGATGTAAACAATAATGCTTTGCAGATACATGACTCTTACTCTGAAAATGAGTGTGCAGCATGTTGTATGTATGCCTGTACGTAGACATAAACAGTAATGCCTGGCACATATATGACTTACTCTGAAAGTGAGTGTGCAGCATGTTGTATGTATGCCTGTACGTAGACATAAACAATAATGCTGGGTACATACATGACTCTTACTCTGAAAGAGATTGTGCAGCATGTTGTATGTATGCCTTTACGTTGACATAAACATTAATGCCGGGCACATACATTACTCTTACTCTGAAAGTGAGTGTGCAGCATGTTGTATGTATGCCTGTACGTTGACATAAACAATAATGCTGTGCACATACATGACTCTTACTCTGAAAGTGAGTGTGAAGCATTTTGTATGTATGCCTGTATGTAGACATAAACAACAATGCTGGGCATATACATGACTCTTACTCTGAAAGTGAGTGTGCAGCATGTTGTATGTATGCCTGTACGTAGACATAAACAATAATGCTGGGCACATACATGACTCTTACTCTGAAAGTGAGTGTGCAGCATGTTGTATGTATACCTGTACATGGACATAAACAATAATGGTTGTCATATACATGACTCTTACTCTGATAGTGAGTGTGCAGCATGTTGTATGTATGCCTGTTCATAGACATAAACAATAATGCTGGGCACATACATGACTCTTCCTCTGAAAGTGAGTGTGCAGCATGTTGTATGTATGCCTGTACATAGACATAAACAATAATGCTGGGCACATACATGACTCTTCCTCTGAACGTGAGTGTGAAGCATGTTGTTTGTATGCCTGTATGTAGTCATAAACAATAATGCTGGGCACATACATGACTCTTACTCTGAAAGTGAGTGTGCAGCATGTTGTATGTATGCCTGTACGTAGACATAAACAATAATGCTGGGCACATACATGACTCTTACTCTGAAAGTGAGTGTGCAGCATGTTGTATGTATGCCTGTATGTAAACATAAACAATAATGCTGGGCACATACTTGACTCTTACTCTGAAAGTGAGAATGCAGCATGTTGTATGTATGCCTGTACGTAGACATAAACAATAATGCTGGGCACATACATGACTCTTACTCTGAAAGTGAGTGTGCAGCATGTTGTATGTATGCCTGTACGTAGACATAAACAATAATGCTGGGCACATACATGACTCTTACTCTGAAAGTGAGTGTGCAGCATGTTGTATGTATGCCTGTACGTAGGCATAAACAATAATGCTGGGCACATACATGACTCTTACTCTGAAAGTGAGTGTGCAGCATGTTGTATGTATGCCTGTAGGTAGACATAAACAATGACGCTAGGCACATACATGACTCTTACTGTGAAAGTGAGTGTGCAGCATGTTGTATGTATGCCTGTACGTATATGTAAACAATAATGCTGGGCACATACATGACTCTTACTCTGAAAGTGAGTGTGCAGCATGTTGTATGTATGCCTGTACATAGACATAAACAATAATGCTGGGCACATACATGACTCTTACTCTGAAAGTGAGTGTGCAGCATGTTGTATGTATGCCTGTACATAGACATAAAGAATAACGCTAGGCTCATACATGACTCTTACTGTGAAAGTCAGTGTGCAGCATGTTGTATGTATGCCTGTACGTAGATGTAAACAATAATGCTGGGCAGATACATGACTCTTACTCTGAAAATAAGTGTGCAGCATGTTGTATGCCTGTATGTAGACATAAACAGTAATGCCTGGCACATACATGACTTACTCTGAAAGTGAGTGTGCAGCATGTTGTATGTATGCCTGTACGTAGACATAAACAATAATGCTGGGTACATACATGACTCTTACTCTGAAAGAGATTGTGCAGCATGTTGTATGTATGCCTTTACGTTGACATAAACATTAATGCTGGGCACATACATTACTCTTACTCTGAAAGTGAGTGTGCAGCATGTTGTATGTATGCCTGTACGTTGACATAAACAATAATGCTGGGCACATACATGACTCTTACTCTGAAAGTGAGTGTGCAGCATGTTGTATGTATGCCTGTATGTAGACATAAACATCAATGCTGGGCACATACATGACTCTTACTCTGAAAGTGAGTGTGCAGCATGTTGTATGTATGCCTGTACGTAGACATAAAAAATAATGCTGGGCACATACATGACTCTTACTCTGAAAGTGAGTGTGTAGCATGTTGTATGTATACCTGTACATGGACATAAACAATAATGGTTGGCATATACATGACTCTTACTCTGAAAGTGAGTGTGCAGCATGTTGTATGTATGCCTGTACATAGACATAAACAATAATGCTGGGCACATACATGACTCTTCCTCTGAAAGTGAGTGTGCAGCATGTTGTATGTATGCCTGTACATAGACATAAACAATAATGCTGGGCACATACATGACTCTTCCTCTGAACGTGAGTGTGAAGCATGTTGTTTGTATGCCTGTACGTAGACATTTATTTATTTATTTTATTTATTTTACATTTGTTAACCGGGCTAGTCCAACTGGATACATGTCCATTTTCAGTGGAGGCCCGAGGAGAAAAGCTCCACTATCTATTGCAAAGTAACAAAAGTACATTCCAAGTACAAAGGCAGTTTAAGCTGCACTAATGCATAGTAACAAAAGTACATTTAAAGTACATAGGCAGTTTAAGACACAACTAAAACAGGCATTCAAAATACATAGGGAATTAGAGACACATCTAAAACAGGCATTTAGGCACGTTTTTCAGTAAGAGTATTCATAAAATATTAAATCTCTTCAGTACAGATATATACAATAAAGACATAAGTAATTAAGTAGTTTGAAGGCTAGAAACGAGTAGAAAATAATAGTTTGTAGTTAATAGAGTCAATTTATTAGGTAGAAATGAAAAGCGAGATGGAGAAATAGAGTTGGTAGACAGTGCAGAGGATGCAGGAGAAGGTAGGCGGTATATGTTCAGCTAGGGAAATTGCACGAGCAAAGCCAGTGATTGGTTAGAAAATGTTTTAGTTGCGTTTTAAACAGTGTGATAGAAGTTTGGGCTATAAGGTCTGGAGGAAGTTGATTCCAAATTTTACCAACTGAGTTGGAAAATATAGAGTCACCTGCTGTATTCTTTGCTAGAAGTTTGAATCAGTAATTTATTGGAGCGAAGGGTTTTAGGTTATTGTAAGGTTTTATCAGAGTAGAGAGCATAGGTATATTTTCTGGGTGGTGAAGGGCTTTATGGGCAATTGTAAGTTGGTAGTATTGAAATAGGTTTGGTAACTCAAGCCATCCTAGGTTATGGAGGTTCAGGCAGTGATGTGTTTTATATGGAGAGGCAGTGGCAAATTTGGCAATGTTGTAGTAGACTGTTGTAAGCCTATTGATGTTATGTTTAGAAAGATTAGTGTAAATGGGGGATGCATATAGTAGAGTAGAGAGAAGATATGTTCTGGCTATGGTAGTTCTTGCTTCAGGTGTTAAGAAAGATTTGATTCTGTAGAGAGAACCTAATTTTCCTGTACGTAGACATAAACAATAATGCTGGGCACATACATGACTCTTACTCTGAAAGTGAGTGTGCAGCATGTTGTATGTATGCCTGTATGTAGACATAAACAATAATGCTGGGCACATACATGACTCTTACTCTGAAAGTGAGTGTGCAGCATGTTATATGTATGCCTGTACGTAGACGTAAACAATAATGCTGGGCACATACATGACTCTTAGTCAGAAAGTGAGTATGCAGCATTTTGTATGTATGCCTGTATGTAGACATAAACAATAATGCTGGGCACATACATGACTCTTACTCTGAAAGTGAGTGTGCAGCATGTTGTATGTATGCCTGCACGTAGATATAAACAATAATACTGGGCACGTACATGACTCTTCTAGGTAACAATAAAAAATGCAGTTAATAACTAATTTTCTTTAAAAAATACACCTTAAAATACATCACAGAACATTTAGACACAAACCATCTACAAGTCTGGTAGCCCCCAAACCCCAAACTTTATCAACGGATTTTGACATGAACTAGGTGATGGAACCTAGTCTAAAATGCACCTATTCTAAAACCAGCCCTGCTCAAAGGTATTTACAGAAGATTGTTGTTGCTTGAGTGGGGTGCTGGTGATGGTGTTGTCATTACTTCTTTAATTTAGCTGTCAGTCAATCCTCAGATGTGTGCACAGGAGGTCATTATAGCTTGCAGTGTGGCTTGTGAATGAGAGTTCTTGGTGTATTTTTACTTCTTTTACAGATTACAGAGGTGTGTAAAGAAGGTCACTGTAGCTTTGTGTAGGGACCACATACTGTCTTGGAGCAACATACTGGAATATCTTACTATGATCAGTCTTTTGTTTTTACTTCCCTCACAATCACACATCAGGCACATATACTGGTGGCTTCCTTTTGGGGATAAGTGTGAGTTGGGAAGATATCTGTATGTATGACAGCAGACAAAAGTACATGACTGTGGCCATATGTGTGGCCATTTGTGCATTTACTTTCATCCAAATCTAACAGCAGAGGAATGCACAGATAGTGATTTTTTTTTTTTTTTTTTTTTTTTTGTGGTTGGGAGGCAGGTAGTATTCCCAGGCAGGATTTATGTATCCACTCATACATTTGTATGCCAGTTTATTATGAACTATTATTTTATCAGCTTTGAACATTGAGCCTTGGACTCACCTCATGTTTTCCTTGAACTGAAAAAAAAAGACAATGTATTGTCTTACTTATGATTTTGTTTAGGCCTTCACTGGGTCAAAAAGCTGGAAAAATGCTGTAAAATGCACCTCAGAGCATCTATAACCTTATTGTTAGTGGTGACCTTGCAGCCGCCTGTTCCTCTGCCTTAATTCAGCTACTTCATACAATTATTATTTCCTACAGTTACTGCTTTGTTGGCTTTGACAGTTAAAATGTATTGTAAGGATGCAAGGAAAAGTAATGTTCAACAGTAACACTGAATTTTTTCCCCTAGTCATAACTTTTCCTTAGATCATCACTGAATGAAAAGATTGTTTAAATAAAAAACTCTTAACATTCACTTCAGAGCACCAAGGAAGTTATGGCTTCTGAAAAAAAAATCTAAAGTAAGACAAAATATGTGAAAAGAAGGAAAAAGTAATGTACATTGTACAGGGAGCCCGGAATGAAGGAAAAACAGCAGAAGCACTGGAAGATGTGTGTGGGAGGGTGACACAGTGGGCAGTTGGGGCACAATGATGCCCTTAACCAAGAGCACCATCTCACTTAAGGTGGCTCTGTACATAGGTTTGTAATGTAACATTACTGCAACTAAATACCAATCACTTTGAATGTTCCTCTGTGAGATTTGCCAGCTTGGTGTGATACACAGGCATGTGCCATCATTTAAAACCACTGCAGCTACAGTTCAGTCAATGCATACTATTCTAAAACTTCTGCAGCATGAATTAAAAGGCTGCTTAGGAGAGGGTGGCAGTGACTGGGTGATAGTTTGACTTGAAGTGTTTAGGAGGCCCCCAACTTGACACAAGCTTGGGGCCTCCAAAAAGCCCTGTGCATATTGATGCACATACATAATCTCTGACAATTTGTGTGATTTCTTACTGATATAAAACACCTCAAGTAGTCAGAAAAGGAAAACAGAAGCAAACTTAGAGGATCAAAAAAATAAAATGAAGTTCCAATTGACCATCCTTGGCCTCAGTTACTTACAACGTAAAAGCAATTGAAATAAATGTAGCATAATCAATAATTAACTGACCCACCCCACAATGACACTTCATGGCCAGTATTTATTCTGATTAGTGGTGGAACGCTGGGATTGTAGGAAAGCTAGTGTGACAGTTTATGCTGGTTTAATAAATGTAGCTTAAGTGTAGTGGAGTTGAAAAATATTCTTTTCTGTTAAGGAGAGTTTGAGTTCCAAATCATGGGAGCTGTTTTTGAAGTTTGTTTCATATTATGAAGATAAGCAGCTGACCTTTATCAGAGCAAAACTAGTAACATTTTTTGAATATATGCTGCAGCTACTGTACTTTACGAGCTGAAACCAATAAGAAAATCGGAAGTGTTACTGTGCAGCAACATTAATCATTAAAAGTAGTGTTATGTCTTGTGAAACATGGGAGAACTTATATTATTTCAAATAACATTGTCAGCTGCTGCTGTGTGTTTCTGCCAAATAATATGGCAGCATATGTGAACTAGTTACTGTCACCATTGTTATGTTTTGCTGAGTACCTCACTGTTTGGAAATTGTAACTCCATTGGTCATTATGCCTATTGTCGGATTCCCTCCACTCTGTCTCTTCTTAAGCCTTCAGTTCTTTAGGGCCATGAGACAACTGAATGGCCACCTACAATCTCTACAATATTAGAGATTTCCCTTTCTCTCTCAGAAATTGCCTGGTTGCTGTCTCTTATGATCAACACACACTCGCAATGATCAGTCACAGCCCAGACTGTACCTGTTTCACACCTGCTGTGAATTTCCCTTTACTTGGTTTTTAGACAGGAATAATTTGTTACTTCACTGGACTCCCAAAGGGCCAGTGCCAGTCCTTCAATTTATTCAGATAGCCCCACCCCCATGCTCCTATCCGTAGGACCAGACAAGACATGGAAATGAAGGACAGAATTTGGAAAACCATAATATTTCAGCAACTCTTTCACCAAAGATGTGTAGGCTGGCTTGGTGCAATGCTACATCATATTAAGTCTTGACTTCCTAGGCACTGTCTTTACAGTGGATGCTCCAAAACAAACCATTACCCTTTAGTCATTTTATAGGTCATAAGTTCACACACCTCTCTGACTTGATCCTTCATCAGATGGATTATACTGCAAAGTATCAGCCCCATTTTGGCCATTAAGCACACATTTCATACCATCTGATTACTTTAACAGTTGTGACCGTATACTGACCCATATTTTTTATTTGTACATTATCAAAACAGTGACATGTGGGATAACATAAATAACGATGTGTGCTCCTTAATGTACCCCTGGCACTTTGGATGCTGTCCATTTCATCCTAAAAAGGGGTACAGCCTGTGATCTTCACCAGAGGTTAACTATCGACATTAGAAGTCCAGGAAAAGGTAAACGATCAAGCTCTTGAGTTCATCATTTTTTGCTGCTTCCTTCACATAATATATGAACTACAAATGGACCTCATCCTGCAGTCCACGGTTTGATTCTTTCAACCGCCATGTGATACTATGTGACTCTGTTCAAGTCAGTTAACCAGGCAATACTCCCATGTCACCCCTGAAAAGGGGCTTATTACTAGTAAGTTTTCCTGGTTAGCAACAAAATAATATAATATAATATAATATAATATAATATAATATAATATAATATAATATAATATAATATAATATAATATAATATAACAATGCAATAAATAAAATTATGCTCGAACTCAGAGCCACGTTTGTACAAGAACATATCATACATGGTGCCTGTTTGTTCTTTAATCCATTGTTTTATGAGTCCAGTCTAGAACCACTTGTCTTTTGACCTGAGTCTTTATCACCCAGCTTTCCTGTTTATTACTATTTCAGCTCTTAAATTACTCTTTCCTGTTTTTTCGTAATATCTACGAGCATTATCATGTTAAGGAAATGGTCTGCTCTTCCAGTCTAATTTGTGACCATTATCTTTCAATATTTGTTCATAATTCCAGTTCGTTTAGTGTGTTATAGACGTTTGTTTACTGTGTTATATACTTGTTGGCTACTGAACCGTTCTAAACATACATCTTTGAGACTGGATTCAGGCATTAGTCAGCATGTTTTACCGTGCTGATGAAGTAGTGATTTCATTTATCAATGACTTTTGGATTGATTTACTGTAAGCCTTTCACAGTAAGTTTCTTTTTCCTGCAGAAAGGGAAATCCTTAAACTACAGATGTCTGAGCTCCTAAGATCTATTCAGAGGCAGGTCTCTCTGTTTAAGAAGCCTTGGATTAAACTAATCAACTTCTTAAAAAAACAAAATGTGTTTTTGGCACTGATTGCTCATCTGGTCCCCAGAACAGAATATCTGTAGGGTTATTGTGCGCCTTCACTTTCCCCCGAGAGGGAGGGTCGTAGTTAATGAAAAGCATAAAAAAGTCTCTGGTGAACTTTTGCAGTAGCAGTACAGGAAAAGGAAAAGAACTTGAAATCTTGCTCCGCATGTTAATGAACTGAAAATGTTGTCAGCCATGAGTTTAAAACCCACTGCACGTACACTGGCGCAAACTTAAATGGTGTCATTTGAAAAGTCTGACTGCTTTTATGGTCCAGTCAACGAACAGCAGAGCCAGCTATTTTTTGATGATTTATACTGATCCATAAAGCAAGGTGCTTTAAAATACACAGAAAAGTGCCTTCTTTTTCTGAATTTTATGTTTTAGTTTCTGACAGGAGACTATAACTCAGAAAACCATGGACTCCATGGCTCTGTGACATCCTAAATCTCCATAGTGATACCGCTGTGAGGACAGCAGAAGAGCCAATATATTTCACTGCACTAAAGGACAGGAAGCAAATAATTTCCACAAACAGAGCTACACTTTTTTTCCTGAAAAGACATGGCTACAGTTCAGATAGCTATGCAGTTTTTGACAAACTCCCTGCATTATAAATTGAGACACTATTATTGCAGCATCATTTGTTTGTTTCAGCAAATATGAAACGTAGCATCTGTCGCTGTTAAATGAGAAGGTCATAAATACTCTTACAGACCTCATATAAACAATTACATATTTCAAAACAATGAGATCTATGATTTAGTTACCTGACATATTATAGTAATCTCTTAATGAAAAAAATCACAAAGGCACATTCATTTATATTATAAGTATAGCAGTTAACAAGTATGGTTTATATATTTATTGTTATCTGGCAGATGCACTATATTCAATTATTTTCTAGCACAAAATAATACCATCGTTGTTAGTCAGTGTTCTGATTAGCACTACTGATGTACAGTTTCTACACAATTTAGGCATTATATGGGACTGAATGAAAATGTATGAAGATATTTCAGTGTCAGTGGTACACCAGGGAGCTCACTTGCCTTTGGTGCAGAAGGCTGTGGGGGCTCTTCTCACACCGGTAGATCATCAATTGCTGAAACTAGAGTGCAGCATGGGGGGTGCTGCACACCTGAGGCTGTCATCCTTCAGATGAGATGTTAAATCAAAGTCCTATCTGCCTGAGTCAGTCATAGTTCAGATGGTTGTAAAAGATACCCATGGCACCTATTGAAAAGAGTAGGGGTCCTTTATTTATATACAAAAATAACATTTAATTACAACATATTTAAAATATTTACAAATGTACAAATAAATAGATATAAAAATGTATTTACACATATGCATAATTTCCTTTACAATCATATTAAATTTTCATCACTTTTATGATTAGGCCCACTATCATTTTTCTATAATCACCATCAGATTTTTTTAATTCCATACAACTTATATGACATTCTTTACCTATTCTTTTAATTAACATATCATTTACTTCTATTCTTACAATATCGAAATTTAATTTGATATATATATATATATATATATATATATAATATAATATAGTATATATTATCCACTTTTTTTATATCTTCAAAAAAATCTTTACATTCTGTTTCACATAACATTTTTAGATTTCAAAAACACCATGTTCTGTGTTTTTTCTTCTTGGCAATGTAAACAAATTCTATTTTTTTTTTATATGGCATATTTCCTTTTACTACCAATTTATCTATTACCAGCCTCCATAAAATATATTGACATTCTACTTTCTGATTACAGCATTTGCTTCTTATTTTCATAGCCTTATTTTTTTTCATCCAATAGATTTTCCCATGGTTTTACATAGTAAAATTTCACCGTTACATTCATATACAATACTTTTCTATCTTTTTCTATATCACTGATTTTTATTTTACATAAAAATATTTTGTTCTTGGTAAAATTTTGCTTATTTATTTATACATTCATTTTTCTCTTTTCTTTTTTTTACCATATCTCAAAATCTATCATACTTATATTTATGCAATTTTGCAACTAATCTCTCATCTTTTTCAAATTTAATGAAGCAGAATATGCCACTTGGATAATTAACCCTAAACTTCCTTCCTCTTTATTTACATATACAACTCCTATTTTTACTGGGCTTATTCTAGAGCCTCATATAAAGGGGAAAAAAAACTGCAATAATTCCTTTTTAAATTCTATTGGCAAGTATGCCATGTTTCCCATCAGCACCAAATCTATCAAATAAGTCTTTTTTTCTGCATGATAATTTATATGTTCTCCAAAAAGACATGCTTGTTTTATTTCTTCTATTGTTTTTTTTCCTATGGAATTCTACTTGCATCTTTATTCCCAGATTTTATACCTAACACAGAAAACGTCACTCATTGTGAAATACATAATGCCTATATTTACTACATCAACCAAACCTTTGCTTTTCTCTTTATTTAAATACATCCCTTTCTGCTCAAGACACTCATTTGTGCAAATTAGCCTCACAGTTAGACGTTGCACGTTTGATTCTCAGTTAGAGCGTCTTCTGTGTGTCGACATGCGTGAATGGACGTTCCTTTGTTGAAGTTTGTGCATTAGGCCCAGCAAGCCAGCACATAAAAATCTACTGCCAATCATTAGCGGACCGGAGTTCCGCAGTGGCGACCCCTAACCAGGAAAAGCCGAAAGACAGTTTTAGTACTGCTTTTATCCAAATTTTGTTTTTGCAATTATTATAATCTCATTCTTAACCCTTCAGGTGTTGTATACTCCACCACCTTCATTTTGTAATTTATTTCACTACTATCACATTCATAACTAATACAAAGTGTATATAGCTCATTGGATAACCCTGTCTTACACCACCCTTCATATGCACTTCTGGGCTTCACCAGCCATTTACAAGTAGTTTTACTTTATTATTACTATACACTGATATACATAATTTCCTAATCTTCTCACCTATAATGTATTATTTCATTATTACCCATAAGATTTCATGTCCAGTTGTATTAAATACCTTTTTAATGTCTCCTTTCATGATTTTTGCTTCTTCTTTTGTATTCATAATATCTTCACAATTTCTCTAACTATCATTATTAATACTTGACAACCCTTCCAGTTTATACTATATATTCTATCTTGCATAATATTTTCCAATTTAGTTTCAAATCTCTTTTGGATTATCTTCATAAAGATCTTATAATCATTATTATTCAATATTGTCAGTTTACAGATTTATATTCTTCTGTCGTCCTTCTTCCATATGAATTTAAGTATTCTACTACATATTTCTTTATACATAAATCCTTCATTTAACCATTCATTCAAAATCTTTAAAATATGTTTTTTATGCCAATCCATAAATTTGTATACATGCCATACCCTATTCCATCAGGTCCTAAATCTATATTTACTTGTCCTAAAACTTTATCCAGCTCATTTAAGGAAATTTTTTTCCAACTCTTTATTCTCTTCTTCTGTTAACTTTTTTTTTTTACTTTCTATGTTTTTTCACTACCTTCTTTTTCTTTAAACGTTTCTTATACATATTGTACTTATTCATAATCTTTTCCCGAGTTCTTTCTATTTCTGCTTTTACATTTTTTATTTCTTTCATTACAGTACCATCTTCCTTACATCTGCTTAAGTAACTCAATACTTCTTCCCTTTTCCTTGTAAGAAATATATTTGCTTACATAACAATTCCTGTATTTCTTTTTCTTTTTCTACTTTCCTGATATCATATTGCCACTGGGAATTTTTTTTAATGTTTTTCCTTAAATATCATCCAATATTCAGACCAATTTTTATAAAATGTTCTCATAATAAGATGATATTTCCATAACTGCATTAATAATCTTTTTCCTTCTTCATTCCATGCTTTCTAATTTATCCTTTTATTTCTTTGTCTATTTTATATATTCCTTCTTTTTCTTTATCTCTAGACAAATTGCAAGATGATCAGAAAATCCTTTTTCAACTACCTCCCCTTCTCACATAGCTAAACCTTCTGATACTGTAATCTATTTCAGTTCTATAGGTACCCCTTTTGTAAGACCATCAATATTTGCCGAAAGGTTTTAACTTACCACATCTTATAACTTCCAATATTTTCTTATATAATTTCCTTTCTTTTTATACTTGCCTCTTAAATCGCGATTAGAGCCTCCTATTATTATAATATTCATTTTCATCACTACATAGTCTAAAATCTGATAAAATAAGCTTTACTATAAGCATGTAATGTTATAATTATATATACTTGTTCTTTCCATTATAAATCTACAATGATTAATCTTCACATTTTTGCTAAAGTTACATCTAATATCTTTACTGTATTTCTACAGAACATGGCTATTCCAGAACATCTCTTATTTCCCAAATTCCAGATTATCTTTCCTCCCTATAGTTTCTGTGTGTATAATTTTTCTTAATTTGTTATAAAATCTTGTGTCTTCTAGTATAACTACATCTACATGACATGTATTACACCACTCCAAAATCCTTATTCTCTTTACTGTATCCTTAATACTATTCACATTTACAGAAATTACTTTAAAAATTTCATTTTTCCCTTTTCCTTAGATTCATGGTTTTGTAAGAAATCATTTGGCTAGCTGTCTTAATATGCCATTTTATGCCTAGCCAATTTTCCTCCCAAAGGTAAGAATCAAACACCTTAACCATTATACCAACCCTTAGTCAGTAGCTGTATATATTCTTTTTCATCCATTGCCTTTCTTTTCTTTTTCATTTGTGCTGATCTCTTTACGTTTTCTTTTTCTCTCTTTTACCCTTTCACCAATATAATAATTTTTTCATAGGTTCATAGGTAGGGACTAGGCTATTGGCCCCAGGGCCTATATAAGCCTTGCCAAAAAGGTACCCTGGCTTTCGCCAGCCAAGTAAATTATTTTCCTGTGCCCCTGTCGAGCAGAGCCATATAAGTGATCCCCGGGGTGAATTTCTTATCTCCCATCCAATCATCAAGATTTTTCTTAAAGAGTGCTAATGAGAAGCTTTATTTGATAGAGATTGGTAGTTTCTTTCAGAGTATGGAAAGTCTCTGGGACAGGAATCTATCCCTCCAGCATGTTCTGTTTATTGCTGGGACAAGGTTTAGGTCCCTAGAGTGTGTAGCTTGGAGGGATTGGGATTTTTTAAGTGGAGCATGTCCAATAACTCTGGGTTTGACATAGCTTTGTATGTTAGGCAGGGATTGCCTCAGAGTAGGCGATATGCAATGGAGTAAAGCTAGAGTTTTTTGAGACGGTCTGTGTAGGGCATCTGTTTGAGGCCGGTAATCCTCTTTGTGAGGTATTACTGCAGTCTTTCCAGTTGTTGTAGATGTCTTGTGAGGTACATACCAAAAGGGGTGATGTATTCTATAATGGGTCTAATGAGTGACAAGTAGCGAGGAACAATGACCTCTCTTTTCTTGGATGAAAAACCTTTTGTGATGAGGTGTGCCATGTAGAAGAATTTCCTGACTACTGTGACGACATGATTATCAAAGGAGAGACTACTGTCCATCTGTGTCCCAAGGTCTCTTATCAAACTTTCAGTGTTAAGTAGACTACCACCTATCTGGTAGTTCTTGGGTACAGAGTTTTTACCAAAATGGATGACACTCCACTTTTTGGCATTGAACTTGAGGCCATGGTTTTAACACCAGACATCTGTCTTAGTGAGGCCCTTTTGTAGGATGTCCACATCATTAGGAGTTTTGATTATGGCTCCAAGTTTGCAGTCATCTGTGAATTTAGTTAGCCAAAGACCTTCTGTGTTAGCCTATACTTCAGAGAAGTAGATACCAAACAGGAGAGGACCCAGGACTGAACCCTATGGTACTCCACTTGTCACTGGTCTGAAGTCGGATTTGGAGTCTGCTACTTTCACAGTGTAGGTTATGTCAGTGAGCCAGTTGGCAACCCATCTTGTGACACAGGGATTTATACCTATTATAGTGAGTTTGTCTATAATTCCAGAGTGGGGGATGGTGTCAAAAGCCTTGGCGAGATCTAGATAAGATGTGTGAACCACCTTAACCTAATCTACAGCTTTGGTGACCAATTCAAAGACGTTTATCAGGTTTAGGAGACATGATCTGCCTTTTACAAACCCGAACTGGGTGGGGTCCAGCGTTTGGAGATTACCAATGTCATTATTTATAAGTTCCATGATGATACATTCCATAGCCTTGCAGACCAGGCTTGTCAGGCTAATGGGGTGGTAGTTCCTGGGGTCAGTGGTGGATCCCCCTTTGTGGAGTGGAATAACCATCACTGTGCACCATTCAGCAGGCACAAAGCCTGAGGTTAGGCTATGATTGAAGATGGTACTTAGGTGGGGTGCCAGTTTGTTCTGTAGTTTGTGTAGAACACAGCCTGGGATGTTGTCAGGTCCCATAGATGCTGTGTTCTTGGATTTAAATTGTGTGTTTTTTACCTGTGCAGCTATGATTATAGGAACTTTGCATTCTTCTGGTATAGTGACGGACCCTTTAGGGGGTGAGAGGGGGGTAAAGTTAGCAATGAACCTATCTGCCAGGATGTTGGCAATATCAGTTGGTTCTGTATATTTAGTGCCATTGTGCTGTAACTCAGAGCAGATCTGAGTGTTGCCATTGAGATTCTTGACATAGCTATAGAATGCTTTGTGGTTGTCTTTAGAGTCAGTGGTGATTTTGTTTACGTAACTAGCTTTGGAGGATCTTATCAGGGATCGCAGCTTCTTACTGAGGCTGACCATGGAATTCCTCCAATCATGGGATTGCACTCTTTTTTGCAACAGTTTCTTTCTTCCTTCTTTCCTTTTACTGCCTCCCAATCCATGTCTTCCTTAATTATTTCATAACCTTATTCTAGGTCCTCATTATTTTTCCTCATGTAATTTTATTTTCAGTTTTTCTCTTTGTTTATTTTCTTCTCGTTCTTTTTCTTTGCTCTTCTTTTCATTTTTGCAATCCATTCATAAATGTCCAATTTTGTTACTTTTATTGCATTTCTATTCATATTTTTTTGCATCATGTCCAATTTCTCCACAAATGTAACATTTTTGTTGCAGTTACTTATCACATGTCCTTCATTTCTGGAAAATAAAAATAACATGCTGTTTTTTAAAATAACTACCCCATCTGGACTAGTCAGCCACTTTTTCACCCTGGTCTCCATGTGTAGTGTGCATGCCGCTCACTTGCTCCAATTTGCAAGCCCCTCTCATCCAGCAATACCATCCAAAACCAACTCCATCTACACAGGGCCTAAGAAGTTACTGTTTGCCAATAAGACAACTTTGTAACTAGTTTCACCACATGTACATGTATGCTCCAGTGGTCTATGTTTCACTTGTAAACTAGATAGACTATCTACCATCTGCTAGAGCGTTCTGCAATACCATGGACACCCATCTGTCTCTATTCTCTGCCTATACTACCAGCATTTCACCGCTAGATGGCAGCAGGAATCCACTATGCCCCTCCTACCAGTCAGCCATCCCAAACAGTACATACCCCTACAGCTCTGCTGCTCCCATGTGATCAATATGGGATCAGACACCAACTCTCCCTAATCCAACAGCCTCAAGCCAATTTCATATACACTCTTACTTTACAGGCTGTAATGGACCGCATGTTCTATTTAATTTAAAAGAAAAGTAACAGTACCTTCTTATTGAAACAAGCCAAATTCATACACAGTTCCCTCACACAATTGACAATCCACTACCTGCATTTGATATCAGCAACCACTGATAGGTTTTTGCTCATCTCTGCTGGGGCTCTAACCTACTCCATTAGCCCTGCAAGCTCAGTCCACTCCCCTACCCTGCCTACATTTCCCACCAGCCCTCACTAGCTGTACATATATTTCAGCCACTGTCCCACCCATTTTTCCTATCAACCAATTAACATTCACCACACCCTCCACACACAATTACCTTTCATACTCTACCTCCACCAATACACAATGCCTCCTTCCCCATACCATCTCCTACACCTAACAACCATTCTTACCTCCCTCACTTATCTCACTTATCTCACACAGCTACCAAATTCCAATCATATATCCTCTTCACACTCCATGTGCACTGTACAACCTATTTGCTCACCACCTTTCATCACCATAACATAGGTTCATAGGTGTGTACTAAGCTAATGGCCCTGGAGCCTTTACAAGCCTAGCCCATAGAAGTGCCCTGGCATTGTGCCGCCCAACATTAGTTCCCAGTGCCTCTATCAAGCAGAGCCACTGGAGTGATCCTCAGGGTGAACTTTCAATTTCCCATCCACTCATCAAGATTTCTCTTGAAGAGGGCCAGTGAGGTGCTCTGCTTGACATGTATGGGAAGTCTATTCCAGAGCATGGCAGTCTCTGGGTTTTGAATCTGTCCCTCCAGCATGTTCTGCTGATTGTGATAATGAGGTTGAGCTCTCTTGAGCATATGGTGTTGCTGGACTGGGATTTCTTTAGATGTAGCATTTCTAACAGAGCTGGGTCAGACATGGCTTTGTAAGTCAAGCAAAGATTGCCTCTTAGTAGATGATATGACACAGAGTATAGCTGGAGTTGTTTGAGTCTGTCCACGTAGAACATGTGTTTAAGGACTAAGATTCTCTTTGTGATGTACTTTTGTGGCCTTTCCCACTGTTGCAGGTGTCTAATGAGGTACATGCCAAATGGGGCATTATACTCAATGATTGGCCTAATGAGGGAAGAGTAGAGAGAGATGATGACCTCTTTCTTCAAGGATGCAAAACCCTTGGTAATAAGATATGCCACATAGAAGCACATTCTGGCCAAAGTGGCAATGTGATGGTCAAAGCAGAGGTTGCTGTCAACCTGTGTTCCCAGATCACTCGTAACATCTTCAGTGTTCAGTGCACTCCCATTAATGTGATAATTAGTAGAACTGAGTTTTTTCCAAACAGGATGATGATGCATTTTTTGGCATTAAGCTTAAGGCCATGGTTTCAACACCAGTCATTGGTCTCAGTGAGGCCTTTCTGTAGGATGTCTACATCACTTGGAGAGTTAATAATGGCTCCCAGTTTTCAGTCTGTGAACTTGGCCAGCCAGATTCCCTCCATGTTCGCCTGAACTTCTGAGAAGTAGATGCCAAATAGGAGAGGACACAGGACCGATACCTGTGGGACTTCACTCGTGACTGGTCAGCAGTCTGACTTGGAGTCCGCTACTTTCACACTGTGGTTTCTATCTGTGAGCCAATTTGCAACCCACCTAGTGATATAGGGGTTGATGCCTAGTTTGGTGAGTTAATCAATAATTCCTGATTGAAGAATGGTATCAAAGGCCTTGGCCAGATCGAGGTAGGCTGTATGAACTGCCTTGCCCTCATCCACAGCTCTGGGACTAACTCAAAAAAGTCAACCAGGTTGAGCAGGCATGGTCTACCTTTCACAAAGTCAAATTGCATGGGATCTAGAGTTTGGAGATTCCCTATATCCTTGTTAATTAGGTCCATGATGATGCGCTCCATAGCCTTACATATCAGACTCATCAGGCTAATGGGGCAAAAATTCCCAAGGTCTATAGTCATTCCCCCTTTATGGAGAGGAATGACTGTAGCAGTGCACCATTTGGTAGGGGCAAAGCCTGAGGTGGGGCTGTGATTGAACAGGGTGCACAAATGTGGTGCCAGTTCACTTTGTAGTTCATGTAGAACACATCCGAGGATATTGTCGGGTCTCATGAAAGCTGTATTCTTGGCCTTGGAAAATGCAGCTTTAACCTGTGCTGCAGTAATGCTGGGTGCCTGGCATTCCTCCAGTATTGTGATTAGTCCTTTGGGGGGGTAAAGTTGGCATTGAATCTGTCAGCCAGTATGTGGGCAATATCTGTTGGCTCAGTATAGGAGGTACCGTTGTGCAGTAACTCAGAGCAAACCTGGGTATTGCTGTGGAGATTCTTGATATAACTATAGAAGGCTTTGTGGTTGTTTTTAGTGTCTGCTGCAATTCTGCCTTCAAAGCTGGCTTTAGAGGTTTTGATGAGGGATCTCAACTTTTTGTTGAGGCTAATAAGGGAGTTTTTCCAGTCTTGGGACTTCACCTTTTCCTGCAACAGTTTCTTCATTCTGTTGTATAGTTTATTAATGTCAGGAGACCACCAGATTGCTTCCTTTTTTTGGAGGAGAGCGTCTTGGTTCTGTTGGGTATGGCTAGTTTCATGTATTTATGCACGTGTTCGTACAGTGCATTGGTGTATGATTCAGCAGTCATGCATCTATTTTCCATTGACATGGGTGCTGTGAAGTTAGTTAGCCACCTCTGCTTTTATGCTTTGGTGAAGTTTTTCATGGTGATTACCTTTGCGGGGCTTCTGGGTGAGATGCGGATTTCCATGGTGATTAGTTTGTGGTCAGATCTAACCAGGGAGGAATTGACTATTGGTGTAAAGCAATGGTTGCCGATGTTTGTAATAACCATCTCAGGAATGTTGCTTCCTCTAGTGGTGGTAAGAATGAACTGGTCCAGGGCATTGGAATTGATGAATTCCAGGAAGCGTTGGGCTAGTGTATTGGTGCATGAGTAGTTTTCCCAGATGATGGAGGGGTAGTTGAAGTCACCTAGTATGAGAGAGTTGGGTTGGACCCTAATTGTTTCTAGGATGCTTAGGAACGTGGAGTGAGAGTCTTGGGACATGGTTGGGGACCTATAGCAGGCTATGACCTGAATCACCATCTTACCCAATGTTAGTTGTACTTGAAGTATCTCAGATGCATTATGCTGGGCAACTAGTCTGGAGGTGTGCATATCCTTCATGAATATAGAGACACCACCACCTTTGGAGCTTTGGTCCATGTTCTGGGGCCGAAAGGTGTGGAATGAGTTATAGCCTGGTAGCGCAGGTATGCTTTATGCTGCTTTAAACCAGGTCTCCATTACAGCACAAATGTCGATGTTCTCCATTTTGAGGAGTGCTTCAAGCAAGTGCATCTTGAGATTTAGACCTATAACGTTGAGCAGCATGACCCTCAGATTGCATTTATTTATAGCCATTACAGTGGTAATTTGGTCTTTGGAACATTACCTAAAAAAAGCACTATAGGAGTAGCAAGAGCCTTAGCCAGTATCCAGAAACCCAGGGTGACCAATGCAGGCCATCTCTGGCAAAGAATCGAGCTCTGTCAATCATGTCATCCCAAGCAGACAGATACTGGATCCCCTTAGAATGACACCAGAAACTTAGCCAATTGTTGAAGTCAGTCATTTTCTGCTTGTACTGTGGTATCATTCTGGGCGATGGTAGGATGATGCTCACAGCTAGGGTCATACCTGCCTGGGCCACATAATCCAATAGCTCCTCCATGTCTCTTTTCTTGTAGTCCAGGGAGATGCATCTCAGGTCATTCACGCCCACATGGACAGTGAAAAAGTCATACTTGTACTTGTTGTGGAGTAACCTGAGTGCATGTGTTATGCATTGTATTCTGGCACCTGATAGACAGCTGACTGTTACCTTCTCCTTATTCAACCTAGTGAGTGGGACATCAGTGCATCTCACTATCGAGTTAACTATGATTAGTGCATTGGGCAAGCTGTTTTACCTTAGGAGCTTAGGTTGAGGGGGCAAACTGTGTCAGTGAGCTCTGTGTCTTGTGGTTTGTGCTGTGTTGTGGTGGTCGAGTGTGTTTCTGCCTTGGAGGTCTCTGCGGTTTAGGTAGATTTCTATTGAGAGTCTCCACAAAGGTGGGTGTGTGGTTTGTGTTTTTATGTGTGAGTTGTGATGGTGGGTGTTCCAGAGGGATATGTGTTGCATGGGGTGTGGTACAGGTGTTAACCTTCTGCAGTGGTGGCTGGTGACTTCAAATCAGAGGGGGGATGCAGGAGACAGCTGAATGGGTGAGGCCAATGGGAAGGGGTGAGCCCAGCTAGAAAGGGGTGGAGTTATGCTAAAAAACACAAATACTGGGACTTTAATTAAATACACTGCCCTGGGTGCCAAACCGTCATATGAAAGTCCAATCAAGACAAAATGAAGTGTAGAAGAAAAAAATATTTCAAGGCATTGGTTACATGACAGCTTACTTAATATCTAGATGGAAACAAAAAGGTTGTGAGGCATGAAAAATAAATTACTTTTTTAAATACATTACTGGGCTTCCAGTCAAAATCAAGTATAAAAAAAACAAGCAGCACTCAACTAAAACCACTTCTCCTTGCAATGCATTTCTAATTATAAGTTATATTCAGCTTTATAAAAGTACCAAGTAACATGCCGAAAGTAGCAATCTATGTGGTACCCCCACTTTTAAAAATGTTTCTTATCCAAAAAAGACTTGCTGCCTGACAACAACTATATACTTGTTTCATGGGGAAAACATGATCAAAGTAAAAAATGAACAGCAAGCAAGAAACAAGCTCAAGATAAATTGCTTAAAGGATTACTACACAGGTTAAGGACCATACATGATAGATTGTCATTCTGTTTAGTTTATGGGTAAAGCCTGCAAAGATGACTGCAGGTCTCCAACAAATGTAATGAGCTTCTGCATATACTGTAATCCTGTCCTTTATTACAAATACTGTCATATACATTTCAATACCTAAGGCTTATACTCTATCTAGTTATGTAAATATTCTCTTCATGGCAACAACAAAAAAGCTTTCAATGTTGGTAATTCTTTAATAGTATGCTTATTAAAGCTTACTTGCATCTTACAGTCTTGGACAAGCTTACCTGATGGTCATTAAAGCAACAGGTGCTGCAACAGCATGCATTTTCTGAATAAGAAGCATGCATCAACAGTATAAAAATATGACAGAAAACCAGGGCATTCTGCAAAATGAAGGACAGATGAAAAGCCACTGTAAGTACTTGTGTCTACCTTGGATGAGAGGATACTCTGCACACTTACACTGCATAACTGCTCCTTGCCTTGCTTGGACACATCCAGAGTCACTACTTGGGGGAGTGTGGTGCAACAAGTATGTCACAATTTGAAACGTTTCTGGCTGACAATGTCCCTGACACATTTGTCATACCTTTCAACCTCAGAGCAAGAAATCTGGACAAAGCCATAAACAGAAGTGGGACAAAGGCCCAAAACAAGGACAATTTTTAAATATTGTTCTTATAAACTTAGAAAGATAACAGAATAGTAGGTCTTGCATTAGTATGAATTTTCTGAAGGGTATGAGATCTGAAACTCAAAGGTTTGTCATTATTTTCTAACTTCAATCTTTAATAATTTGCCACTAATTTGCCATAAAACCACAATTTTATGAAAAACGGACCAAAAATGTGATGCAAAAATATAAAATAGACACACAATACACCTGGGAACCTGTCAAAGGAGGGACATCTTTTTAATATTAGTACTGTTATCTTGAGCAGCTGACAAAATAAGAGAATCTACATGCATTTCTGAAATTAAAATTAATCTATAATTCTGATCATTACAATTATTTATTAATTGTAAACCCTCTACATTTTCTTTCAAAATTGCCATTTTGCGGATGGATTATTAGGGGCAGAGCAACATTTGAGCCAAAATTGGATTGGGGACAGTTGAAAGGTTTGGATATACCTAATTCTATAAAGCGATTTATTTGCTAGTACTTCTCAACCTCTTAACACAGAAAATTTGGACAAGGCCAGATATATTGGGGGAACATACAAACAGTACTAAAATTGCTCTTGTATAAACTTAAGACAGTTGACAGAATAAGAGGTCTTGCTTTAGCAAGCACTTTTCTGAAGGGTATGAAGTCTGAAACTCAATGTCTGTCATTATTTAGTGACTTCATTCCTAAATGATTTGCCAGAAAACCACACATTTTATGAGGAACAAACCAAAAATAAGAAGCAAAAATCGATTCATTCTGCAAAAATCTGGACAGTTGAGAGGTATAATTTGGCCGGGGCTGTCTGAGTTTGCTGCCCTTCCCCCTCACAAAATCATGGTAGAATGGGGCCTTCCCCCTGCAGCTATTCCAATGTCCCATTACTTGGCTATTTCTCCCCATTTACCATAAAGCTCTGTAATGTGCTTTTTGCTTTACTCTACGATTATCTGGATTTCATTTAAAAGTTTTATTTTACATTTTACAGCACAAACACTAATAGACATCTGCTAAACAAAGCAATGCAGTCTCACAATGAAAACTCACATGGCAAGATTTACACATCAGTCTACTTATGTAAACCAATTGAGATTTGAGCCCAATCCCAAACATAATGAATGAATACCTAAAACAACTCAAGGAGCCAAATATAACACTATCTACAATGGTTATTATACACATTCTTATGTTTTATTATTTCACCCCTCTACTTGCTCAACTGTGCTCAGCCCAAAAAAACATTGCAAGGCAAACAGAAAATCTTATCCTCACCTTTATCACCCTACAAATAGCAAGGCTTGAAATAAATGAAAACAATACATAAATATTGACAATTTAAAGAATTTAAGCATTATGCACAGTACTTCAGGTAACAGAGTTCAGAATTACTAAGTATTACACATATCAAACTTTAAATGGGTAATATATCACAATAACCACAAAGAACGAGGTGAAAAAAAACTGATAATCCAAAAGTTGAGGAATGGAGAACAACCAAGCAGCATTAAATATTCAAATATTTATTCCACAAACGATCCAAGAAGAAAAGTTAGACCACATACATCAATGGGAAAACACGGCATGAATGCTATTCCTACAGCTGCGTTTTCGTTTTTATCACAAAACTTCATCAGATGTCTTCAGTTAAACTAATTCATCCTCTATTTATACACCAGTTAATTAATCAATTACAACAATTCCCTCCAAATTCATACCATGGTTATTTTAAATGTTCCAAATTTCTAAAAAAATTTTTATTAAACATTTCCTAAAACCATTTTTATAAAACCTTATATAACTTAGATGAATTCTTTAATATTATTGTGATTCCATTTAATTAAAATGAATGAAAATTAAAAATTAAAAACAATATATTGTTTCTACTGTTTAAAAATGAGATAGTAAATGTAACTTATATTAGTATACCCTCTAGTGGCCATTTATCATTATTGCACTTAATAAAAATAAATATGCTAAAGAATGTATACATATTAATACAAATCATAGTAAATTAAATAAGTTCATTTCTACTATTTATAAATTCTATGTATAGCTAAAAGCGCCTAAAAGTGAAAGGTTATTTAAAAATATGCATTACTTAAAATCTTATGTATAAATAATATATTACATTAGACACAAATTACAAAATGCATTCAAATATATATTACAATTTAGCTGCCCTTAACTTTAAAATAGGTAATATACTTGTATATTCATTCAGACCCGGTGGATTATAAGCCTCTAGTGTGATTTGCCACCAGACCTCCCTATATTCTATCTTTTCCTCCCAAGGTCCACCTCTTATATCTTTTTCAGTATGTTCAATTACTGTGAATACAAAACTAGCTTCTGGGCATTCCTTAGTATGTCTATAAAGGGCATTAGTCTCCTTACAATTTTTAATATCGTTGAGATGTTCATAAATTCTCCTTTTAAGTTTCCTTTCTGTTTTCCCTATATAGAATGAGTGACAGATTTTACAAACAGCCAAGTATATTAACCCCATAGAATCACAATTGTAATAATACTCTTCATTTATTATTAATCTATTCCTACTCATGATGTTCATACTATTACCATTTAGTACGTATGGGCATTGTGCACATCTGCCACATTTATATGTACCTTTTTCCTTTTATCCTTCGAGTCATTGGATTTTTTATTTTCCAAGATATTTCTTAGGCTTTGTGCATTTTTGTACACCACTTTTGCCGGAATGCTTTCTGCTTTCTCTAAATCAGTTAAATTAATAAACTTATTCCATTCTCTATAAAAAAATTTTTTATATTGTTATTAATACCATTATATTCCAAGGTGAGGGCTAAATGGTAATTTTCTTGTCTTTTATCTTTAGTCTTGCTTGTATTTAAAGTACTTTCTATTTCAGATCCCCTCACTATAGGTATGAATCTTGTTCCTCTGCCTTTTTCAACTTCTTGTCTAATTTCTTTAATAAATTTATCAGGATAACCTCGATCTTTAAACATGCTCTCTAGTAGATCACATTCCCTCATAAAACCTTCTTCATTAATGGTCATCCTGCTGCCCCTCACAAACTGGCCTTTTATAATATTCCTTTTACAATGCGTAGGATGTGCACTGTCATAGTGCAAATATGTATTACAATAAGTGGGCTTTCTGTACACTTTGGTTTCTAAACTACTATCTTTCTTATAGATTTCCACAAACAAATAGTTTAAAGAAGAATTAGAAACTGTCCAAGTGAATTTCAAGAAGCTCGTGGTATGGTTCAAATATTCTAAGAATTCATTTAATTTCTCTATACTTCCTGTCCAAAATACGACTATGTCATCAAGAAATCTGCGGTATAGAACCCAAAATGATCTGAATGCACTTTCCAACACATATTTCTCCTCTCACTTGGCCAGTACCAGGTTAGCGTAGGTGGGGGCACAAGCTGCCCCCATGGCCACACCTTGTATTTGTTTGAAGAATTCACCATTAAAGAACAAAAAATTATTTTGCAACACCATATCCATTAACCAGACAGAAGCCTGTTTATCCTTGTTGGTCAAATTTTTATCTTCGTATATAATTTCGTCATAAAACTCTATACCCTCTTTATAGGGAATGGAGGAAAATAAATCCATTACATCTATAGTAACAAAAATTATATTGTCAATATCATTTATATCAGGAATAACTTTCAATAGATCCCAAGAATCTTTCAAGATTTGTTTCCTTTCTACCCATAATATTTTGGTCTTATTATCAACAAACTTGGCTAGTGTATGAGTTTTAGAGCCGTCTGCCGAGACAATGGGTCTTAAAGGTGGATCTATCTCATTTTTGTGAGTTTTTGGTATACCAAATATTAAAGGGATTTTTGGTTTTTCTACCTTTAAAAAATGATACGTATCTTGATCAACAGACCCTTCATATAACATGTCATTCAAGTTTATGTCTATTTTATTGTATGCAATATTTATTTCATTTTTGGATACTAATTCATATTTAGTATCATCCCATAAAATATTGTACATTCTACTATCATATTCTACCTTATCCATTATAACCACTCCTCCCCCTTTATCCGGCTTCATGATTCTTAAATTAGAGTCATTTTTTATTTCATACAACAATCTCTTCTCATTTTTCCCCATGTTATTTGAATATTTTATAGTATTCATTTCTTCCTTTCTAATTCCTTTCTCTGTCAACTTCTCAAAACATTTAAAATGGGGGTGCATCGGGGAGTTATAGGTGGATTTCCTTCTTAACACAGAATGTACCCTACTTATAGGGTTCGAAAATAAAAAATGTAGATTTATTTTTCTTAAAAATACTTTAATATCCAATAAAGACTTAGTAATATTCCTTCTAATGTATGGTATAAATTTTAAACCTTTAGAGAATAAATTAAAATGATCTTTTTCTAATATTAATGAGCTATAATTGTAAATGTTGAAATTATTATATGTCCATTTGTTATGTTCTTGAACAATAATTTCTGAACAGGGTGGGGATGGGTATTTTAAGGGGTTATTAACTTCCGCTAATATTTCCCCCTTCCCCTTCTCCCCCCCTCCCGTATAAATTTCTTTCTTTGTCAACCTGTTTGTTCATAATTCTTTCAGACCTCCTTAATGGAGGGAATTCCTCTTCATATTCATATTCTGCCTCCTGTGGATCAAGTTCCCCAGTTATTTCACCAGGTACCCTTTTGTTCTCCTTATAAAAATTATCCTTCTGATTTCTCCTATTTGGTGGGGCAGGGTAACTCAAATTATGCTGGTATTCATATAAATCACGATCCATTTTTTTAATTTTTCTCTTTATTAACTCATCCATACTCTTATCTATGTCTTCTCTGATATTGAAATACTTAATTCTTTCTTCTTCAATAGAGAAAAGAAAGTCATTCCTAATACACTTATCTAATGTTTCTATTTCTTTATACAATTCCTCTTGTAGTCTAGTGTTTTCCCTCACCATTAATTTTAACATTTCAATTCCACATTTGTTAAAAATCTCTAACAGCTCTTTATGAAACACAGAATCAGTTATAACATTATTGGGGTATTTATAAATTCATAACCCCTTAGGCACAATTTCTTTAGCTATACATTCTGTTAAATATGCATTTTCAATATTCAAGTTTCTATGCTTATTCATTAATCTATATAGTGTGTTAATATTGTCCTTGTAAGTGCTATTGTTCATTTGCACTTTAGGTTCGCTTTTGCTGTCTTTAAAATCAAATTTGTAAAATAGCCAATCATTTAGTTCTTGTAAATTAATGACAGTACCTTTCCCATTAGCAGCACAGTGTGGTCTCTTATCTCGCTTATCTCTAGCCCCATTTGCCTCCACGCTAGAAGTGTCTTTCAGTATATTCGGCACACTGGCTGGGTCGAAACTACCTCCAGTCTTCTCTCTATGGCAGCCGGCGTCACCTCTCACGCCCATAAGCTCACTTTCGCCATTTCCATTGTTTCTGTTCCTCGTTAACTCCGACCATTCAGTTCTCTTAGGGGAAACTGTCTCTCTCCTTCCTTGTGCCGTTAACAGTGTGGAGGCTACAGGAGTAAGCAAGTTGATAAGCTCCGTAAGCTGACCAATCAGCTTACGCGTCAATCCAACGTCTTCCTGCAACGATTATGCAGGGACTTCTTGGTTCTCCATTCCGACCACCAAACAAAACCAAGAACCACAAAGAACGAGGTGAAAAAAAACTGATAATCCAAAAGTTGAGGAATGGAGAACAACCAAGCAGCATTAAATATTCAAATATTTATTCCACAAACGATCCAAGAAGAAAAGTTAGACCACATACATCAATGGGAAAACACGGCATGAACGCTATTCCTACAGCTGCGTTTTCGTTTTTATCACAAAACTTCATCAGATGTCTTCAGTTAAACTAATTCATCCTCTATTTATACACCAGTTAATTAATCAATTACAACAATTCCCTCCAAATTCATACCATGGTTATTTTAAATGTTCCAAATTTCTAAAAAAATTTTTATTAAACATTTCCTAAAACCATTTTTATAAAACCTTATATAACTTAGATGAATTCTTTAATATTATTGTGATTCCATTTAATTAAAATGAATGAAAATTAAAAACAATATACTGTTTCTACTGTTTAAAAATGAGCTAGTAAATGTAACTTATACTAGTATACCCTCTAGTGGCCATTTATCATTATTGCACTTAATAAAAATAAATATGCTAAAGAATGTATACATATTAATACAAATCATAGTAAATTAAATAAGTTAATTTCTACTATTTATAAATTCTATGTATAGCTAAAAGCACCTGAAAGTGAAAGGTTATTTAAAAATATGCATTACTTAAAATCTTATGTATAAATAATATATTACATTAGACACAAATTACAAAATGCATTCAAATATATATTACAATATTAATTATATCACATATTATATATATATATATATATATATATATATATATATATATATATATATATATATATATATATATTAATATATCACAATGATTCTAATACATAAAATACAACAACCAGTCTCTCAACATTTTACCCATACCAATTCTGCTGGTAAACACAGCAATGGCAAAATGTTAAGGAAAACAATTTTGATATACATCCTAAAAGTTTTAATAAGAAGTCACCCAATGTGAAATGTTACAGATGACAGTCATGGACATCAGCTTTCAGGAGACAAGAAAGTTGACATTTTAAAGCTCAATTACATCCTGAAATAAAATCAGACATACCTCCAAATTCAGTTTACTAACAAGGTCCCTGAATATTGTCCAATTAAAAAATGGGTGCCCAATTACATAATGCTAAGCTCCACATCATGCCATATACAATTAATTATTCCATGCAAGGCAGCAAAGAATCTTGGTGTCTCAGCAGACTGCCTACAATCAATACTCAGGCACATACTAATGCCTACAGCCAATACTTAGGCACACATTTTAGGAAAAAATGAATGCTTATTAGATGCCCCCCACCCAGACACACACACACACACACACACACACACACACACACACACACACACACACACACACACACCTATACTCCCTCCCAACATGAAAAAATATGGGAGGAATTATAGCAAACTATTTCAAACTAGATAAACTTCTCCAAAAATAACTAGAAACACTAAGCAGTCTATTTTTAACTATTATATACTTCAAAAGAAATTCAATACATTAAATATAATCAAGACAGCTTCCACTTAATGAATACCTATTTGCTAAACAACAGGTCTGTCATTATGCTAGCCACAAAGACTAACTTGTCCAACCTGAACTTATGCAGTCACAAAACCTGTCTGTCTTGTGCTACAAATAAACAGCTTTACTTCAAACTACAGCTCCAGTGACTAACATCCAAAGGTTATAAATGAGGAACGGTAGTTAATTTGTGAGAGAAGGGAGAAAGGAAGACCTTTCAAAAATCAAGGAGACTAAACACTTGGCAGCACAGGCTACCATTCGTAGATAAAAAAACTGTCACTGATAGCAATTAACTCGATGCATTACGCCCAGGATTCTCTCAAAATGAAGAAAAGAAAAATTCAATACAAATTCAACTATAAACATAACCAGCAGATTTCACAGTGAAATACTACCTACCGAGTAGGTTCAACATTTACACTATTTACTATAAACTTAAACTTTCAAATACCAGTGGTGGTCAAACTTAAAATATTAATCAACACAGCAGCTGACTACCCAAAGTGTATATGCTGACCATTGTAGTAGTACCACAAACCTAATAATCAGATTCAAGCCTTGGACTGTAACCAATATGGTCAACAAAAAGGGAGACCCAGCTACCTATTACAGACTGTGTTTTGGAATAAAACAACTTACTGTAAAGACAGTATCATCACCACTCATAAATAACTTCACAAAATCAGAACCAGCCCCCAACAAACACAGAACTACAGGTGAGCCTGCCACAAAATGTCAGCTTACTAGAAACTTGCTGTATTTTAATTGGTCGGCTCATCTACGTCTGTATAGACAAAGCGGGGATTAAATAACTGTGGAAGTATGTACGTGTATGTGGAGGAATGTTATATTCAGCAGAAAGACGATGATCTCTTATTACCTGGTCTGTGTCCCCTTCGATGACAGTAGATAATGGTGTTCTGGCGGACATCTCAGCATAGTACTGATTGTTTCTCACTCTCTGTTTTGGGAAGAGTGAGACCAATCAGTAGCCATCCCTCCATCCATGTCATGTACGTGACTGCGGATGTGTCAGTCCGATCCCCTTTCCACTTTACTGTGCGGTTAAAACCGCATAAACTTCTGGGCATCATACTACTGCATTCTCTCCTTTATCTGGACAGCTTTGAAAGCAGACTAGATTTACAGAAAGTCAAAAACTAATTAAAAAAAAACCCGGAACTCGCCGAGCTTGCGTAGTTCGAGTTCTGGGACTTTGCTAGTCAGTCGGATTCACTTAGAACACTGCAGCCAGCCAGTATTTTTTTTAAATAATTAATTTATAAATATTTTATTTTAAACATTTTCTTTTCTTTTTTTGACAGCTGGGGGGGGGGGGCTGCAGTCCTGCAGTCCGATGGCACGAGCCACCACTGACCTACTCCTCTTGACCAGCTATTCTGGTCTTGGCTTGAAAGTGCATGGCTTCCAATATGGATATATAAGTGCATCTCGCACAAATCTGAGTGTTGGGAGGTAGGAGGAGAGGGTTGTCTGTGTACATGAGGCAGTTGCTACACTGCCTCAGAAAGCCCAGGTTCACCAGGTTGATGGGAGAAAGCACAGGGAACTGAACTTTAGACATGCCAGGAGAAATGGTCATTATTACTAAGTACTAGAGCTGTTTCCTTATATATTCCTTTTACAGGTAAATGTCACTCAAGGTGTCTGAGTCTGTACAGAGCACTGCCAAACACTTGAGGGGAAACTAATATGGTGACCCTACAAATTTAAGAATGATGTATTTAGGAAGATATTCTGAAGTTAGAAAGAAATCAAGCAGTACTTACTGAAAAATAAAGAATTAGCTTGTCAAGAATGATGGAAAGAGGGGAGTCGCATGAAAGGCTACTACCTGGCTACTACTAATGCTGGTCTCAGCACAGCTTCACTCTGTTGGGATACAATACTCCTTTGCTTCTTCTCTCATCAGAAGCAAAATGTTAGCACCAATCCCAAGAAGAGAAGAATGCCACAGCCTGTTTGGTGATCCAGAGTCTTGTCCCAGATGATGCAAGGGTCTGCAGGCTTGTACACTTTTTCTGGTAGATGCCTCAAATAGCAACCAGACCAATCAAGCACGTTAAGCACATACACTCACTTTCCAACCAGAACGAGTCAGGAATCAATGCACTCTGCCCTACTCCCACCAAGATCAGAATATAAGCACAAATTCCAAGCTGTTACCTATAAAGCAATTATTAAGTTTTCTGGTGAACACACAAACTCTACTCTTTTAACCCAAACCTGCTATTTAAATACAAAATTCTTCCCATTTCACCTACTTACTACACACACCCACCCTTATTCCAAAAAATCCTTCTCCTTCCTACACTCAAACACTCCATTCACACTAAACTACCTTAAACTTATCCTCCATCAAATTTCCCTGTCACTCTCCATCGACATTCATCCCAACCTTGGGCCCATATCCTGAACTCTAACCACTATCTCACCTCACACACACATACACACACACATGCACGTGCACACACACACACACACACACACACACACACACACACACACACACACACACACACACACACACACACACACACACACACACACACACACACACACACACACACACACACACACACACACACACACACACACACACACACACACACACACACACACACACACACACACACACACAAACACCCTCACTCTTAAATCTATTCACCTTGCCACATTCAATGCCCAAAGCCTTAGAAATAAAATCCCTAACCTCCATGCCTGGCTTTCCCACAACCAGCCTGACATAACTGCCATCTCAGAGACCTGGCTTAAACCCTACATAAAGGAGAATGAAACTCTTCCACCAGGCTACCAAATCATTTGCAATGATAGGCTTAATAAGAAAGGTGGACCAGTAGCTATTATCTACTCTTCCTCCTATATTGTCACCCCATACACCAATTTTATCCCTAACTTTGGGAAAGCTGAAGTTTCTACAGCTCTACTAAATCTCAACAATCAGAAGTCCATATGCATAGCCACACACTATATACCTCAAGGCAATAATATCACAGTACTAGAAGATATCCTCTCCTGGTTTTCATTTAATATTAAAAATGAAACCTATATCTTTGGTGATGCAAACATTAATTGGGCCCCAATAAATTCTCAAGCCCAGTCTCACTCAGTCAACCTCTTCAATTTCACCCAACTAACAAACTCCCCTACTAGGCCAAACAAAGATGGCTCCTCTGGCACCACCATTGATTGGATCCTTACATCCCATCCCAACTTTATCTTAAACTCAGTAATCATTCCAGACCCTCTCAGCGACCACCTTCCTGCTTTTTCTGACTGTCACCCTTCTCCTCTCCAGCTTCAACACCACTACATACACACTTGCTATCTCTCCCATTTCAACCCTCAAACTTTCTCCGAATGTCTAAAACTTAATGACAGTTCCCCCAAGAACCCTGCCCCTCAATAACACCATTACCTACTTCAATGATACCTTCTTAAACCTATTCAATAATCATGCTCCTCTAAGAATCAAATGAATCAAAGCCAGTGCTTCCCCCTTACTAGGCAAAGAAACCAAACTTACCATACTACAAAGAGATAACATTTGGAAACAATACCAAAAAACAAACAACCCAACCACTTATTCCAATTCAAACAACTCCAAAACAGTATAAAAAATTAATAACCAGAGACAGTAAAGTATACTATTCCAAACTTCAATCCAAACACTCAACCAACCATAGAAAATTCTGGGACACAATCTCCTCTCTCCTCCACATAGGTAACAAAGAGAACCCATGTCGTAACCCCGACCTTACTAATCTTGATACTGCCACCCAATTCAACTACTTGTTCACAGATTGCATAGCTGAATTCTCCATCTCTTTCCACCACCCCCAACCTTAGCTCCTCCAGCCCCACAAACCCATTGTTCACCTACACCCCGCCTTCAACCTTAAACCCATCCCTTCAAGTACTATGGAAAAAATACTCCTCCAACTTAAACCTAGCAGCAACACACCTGATAATCTCCCATCAACCTTCCAAAAATATCTGCTGACAGTATTACCTTTCCCATTTCAATCTTAATCAACAGATCCAGCCACAAAGCATTTGTCCCTTCTATCTGGTGCCATGCATACATCATCCCACTTCACAAAGGAGGCAAAAACATGCACATTTTCCAATTTCAGGCCTATAGCTATCCTTTCCCCACTTTCAAAAATCCTGGAGAAATGTATCTATACTCAACTCATGTCATACCTAACTCATAACAACCTTCCCATCCCTAATCAACACAGCTTCTGCCCTGGCCATAGTACCATGACTGCCCCCCTATCCTTCCTCGAAACCATAAACCAAGCATGTGACACTGGTAAACTTGTATATTTCCTGTTTTTTACCTATTCAAAGCTTTTGACACCATCACCCACCCTTTACTCTTAACTCAACTCTCATCTCTCAACCTCACCACTTCCACTTTAGTCTGGTTCTCTAGCTACCTCTCTGAATGAGAACAAGCTGCTCAATGGAAATCCTCAACCTCCCTCTTCCTGCACACCCCCACTGGGGTCCCACAAGGTTAAATTCTATTACCACTACTCTTCAAAATATTGAACCACTACTCTTCAATATATTTATCAATGACTTTCATGGCTCCATGCCTGACTCCTCCGTAATCAAGTATGCAGATGATTCAACAATCATCTGCTCAGCTTACTCCCCCTCTGACCTACTTTTAAAAATTCAGTCAGCCTTCTCTAAAACTGAATCCTTGATGCAAAGCAGTCACCTGGCCCTACACGCTAATAAGACTAAAATGATCCTTTCCCACTCTAGAAACTCCCCAATCGACAAGAACTCATTCTCTATACTCAGTCTGGGTAACATATCCATCGATATTGTATCCAATACCAAACTCCTTGGTGTCATCATTGACAAACATCTAAAATTTGACACCCATATCCAAACTGCCATCGACAAAACCCACCAAAAGCTAGGACTCCTATACCGACACAACCACTACCTCTCCCCCTCCACCAGGAAAACCCTAGCTTCCTCCTACCTTCTCTCCTCTCTTATGTATGGCACTCCTCTGCTAAACAACCTCCAACTCAGCCTACAATCCAAACTCAAATCTTGCCCCAATAAAATAAGCAAATGTGCTACCAACTCAAATAACTCCTCCCACCACTGCCATCCTCTCTATACCCTACAGTGGCTCGAACGGCCTAATTACTTGACCTTCCTTAAACTCAACAACTCCTACAAGCTCATCTACAAACCTTCCAGCTGCCTCTCTCTCTCTCTGTCTATTTCTACCACATTAACCTTTTACATTCCTAACCGCTCACTCAGATCAGAAAACCAAAACCTCCTACAAATCTTCAAACCCTCATGACCCCCTGGCCACCTCCTGCTTTCCTGCTCCATTTCGAAACTATGGAACTCTCTCCCCCCCTTCCGTCACAACTTTGCAACACACCTGACTATGCTAAATTCAAATCTCTCTTGTTCTCTCATCTTAAATCAAAATGGGCATACACATGCCACTCGCCAACATAACTTCCCCGTCTAGCCATTCACAACTCCATGCTCTGCTGCACTTACCCTCACTTACCTATTGCAGCACTCCATTATAACCTTACTGGACAGTGTCCTACTGCACCTTACCTTAACTCTCTTATATGGAGCTGTATTTTAACCTGTATATAAAAAAACTTCCACCTTTATCTCACTATTCTGTATTTCCCTGTACCAGTTTATGTTATCACATTCTATTTTATGCTGTATTTTTCTGATTATAGAAATGATTGTATAGATTTGTATGTCTGTAATTGGCATTGGAGGTTTACTCCCTGAGCCTCTACTGAAAACGGGCTCTTCTTGGCAGAGTGGACTTTCCCAGTTATCAAACTGAAATAAATAAATAAATGAAATACATGTTGTAGGTTGTCCCCAGTATTTTACAACATCCCTATTCCCCACTGCATTTATCATGCTTGATATAAGTCTAATGTTTCTCTTTCTATATTTCAGTATTACACTTCCAACCATCAGTCCATATATCCCTTTATGATAAAGTTCTTTCAATGTTCTGTACTTCTTTACACAAAGATTTCAAACATTGAGTCTCTCTTTTTGCCCCTGTTTGAAATTGTACATGGATTTTCTTTTTTGTTTCCCGGTTAAATGCTTTTATTACATAAGGATTCCATAGGTTGCAGTCTTTCTTATTTTCATATTCTCCAAGAAAATGTTCCACTGAAAAGCAGTCTCAAATATAATATCACAAAATCATTTTTTTAATAATAATAATAATAATAATAATAATAATAATAATAATAATGAATGCTCTTACCTCATGTGCTTTTATACCCAAACGAGCTATTACATTTTCTCACAGTGCATACCAGTCCTTTCTTTCTTTTTTTAATTTGAATCCTTACCATCATCATCATCATCAGCCCCCTTTTTCCCATTTTTCTACATGGGGTCGGGGTATCGTGTTATCTGTCATCAGCTCTCTCGATTCAGTGCCACACTCCTGCCTTCTTCACATTCATGCCTGACTGTCGAAGATCTTTCACAATCCATCCACTTCTTTGCTGGATGTCCTCACTTCCTCTTACCTTCTTCCTGTCTGTCCCAAATCTTCCTCACCAGATTGTCTTCTGCTTTTCTACACATGTGCCCAAACCACCATAATCTGTTCTCTTTGATCTTTTATATGATTGGAGCTACTTTGGCTTCTGCACTTATATCCTCATTTCTTCATCTGTCCCACAATGTGCACCCTACCACTCTTCTCAGGCATTTCATTTCCATCACTTCTAGCTTCTTCAACTGTTCTGCCTTTGCTGCCCAGGTTTCTGTATCATGCAGTAGGACTGGTCACACCACTGTTTTGTACACCTTACTTTTCAGCTTCTTTGACATTCTTCTGTCATAGACTACACCCAACATTCTATGCCAGTTGGCTGCAGCCCCTCTGATTCTAACTTTGACTTCTTCATTCAGACTTCCCTTTTCCTCAACAACCCTTCCCAGATACCTGAAGCTGTTTATCTGCTCCACTATCTTTCCTTCTATCTCTATTCACAGCTTCTTCTGATTTCCCCAATTTTCTGCTATTACCACTGCCTTATCTGTGCTTAGTTTCATCCCATGTGCCTTTAGATTTGCATTCCATTCTCCTATCCATTGCTGAAGCTTCTTCTCAATTGCCTCACTGCAAACATCAGATCAATTGTGCTGCATCCAGATCTGAATCTGAACTGCTCATCTCCCATCTTACATTCTACTTCTCTGCATATCCATTTATCAGTCTCAATCTCCAGAACTTTCATGAAGTGTGATAGGAGAGCGATGCCTCTTTATTGCCCACAGTTGTGGCTGTCCCCTTTCTTCTTGTACACTGGCATGAGTATGTTTATTCTTCAGTCGTCTGGGATATGCCTTTCTCCCCACACTGCTATGAGTACCCTCAGGGGCCATTTCTCCCCATCTCACCCAGCATCTTTATCATATCTGCTGTGACCTCAGCTGAGCCTGCTGCTTTCCCTGACTTCACCTTCCTTAGTGCTGTTCTTACTTCTTCTAGGCTGGGCTCCTCTTCTTCTTCTCTCATTGTAGGCTCTTTCTGGAGCAGAACAGCTTCTGTGGAGTTTGCTTCATTCAGAAGCTGCTGGAAATAATCCTTCCATCTGCCTTTGATGTCCTGTGGACTGGTGAGCAGGTTGCTGCTGGCATCCCTTATGAAGTGTGTCTGACTATCTTCTTTATCTTTCTGCATTTGCCTTGCAACCTGGTATAGTTTCTTTGTGCCCCTTACTGAGTCACTTTCCAGAAGCTGGTAGAGTACCTCAGATACCCTATTCTTTGCTATTGCAACTCCTTTCTTAGATTCTTTATTAGCCAACCAGTAGTCCTTCCTAACCTGGTCCATCTTTTCTATCTCCCACTTCTTCCTGCACTCCTTTTTTCTTTTGATGACTTCCTGGACTTTTGCATTCCACCACCAGCTTTCCTTATGTACTTTATTTCCATACCTAGCTGGGCCACATATCTTTTCTGTAATCCTAACACATGCTGTTCTTAGGCGCTGCCATTCTTGTCCAACTCCACCTATTTTCTTCTCTTCTTGGGGTGCTAGAGATCCAAGTAATTCCTTGAACTGCTGTACCTTTTCTCCAGTCAACTTCCAGGTCTTCAGCCTGGTCTCTGTTGACCTTAGAGCCTTCTCTGACCAATGCTTGCAGCTCAGTGTGGCAACTAGTGGTTTGTGCTGTGGGCCGACTGTTTCACTGGGGAAGACTCTACAATCATGGATTCTACCCCAGTGCCTTTTCCTTACTAGGAGGAAGTCTACCTGAGGGTCATGTTGGCTACTCTTGTATGTGATCTTGTGACTGCCTCTCTTTCAGAACCATGTGTTGGCTACTATTAAGCCATTTGCCAGAGAGAATTCTAGAATGGCTTTTCCTTCTTTATTCCTGTTGCCCCATCCATGTGTAGCCAGGCAGTCCTCATATCCTGTTCGGTCTGTCCTGATATGTGCATTCAAGTCACCCATGATTAACACCAATTCATGTTGTCCTGCTTTATCTAGAAGATCCTGCAACTGCTGTCTGAATGCAATGTTTTTCTCACTATCACAACCCTGTTGTGGGGCATAGGTTGAGATTATGAATACTGCCCTATCGTTACACTGGAGTCTGATTGCCATGAGTCTATCATTAATTCAGATGCCATCCCTAACTGCCTTCTGAAACCTCTCTCTCATCACAATTCCTACACCATTTCTAGCCTGTCACCATCGTGAGTAGTATAGGCTGGATCCCAAGCCAAGTGGCTTTGCTGCACTGTCCTTCCATCTCATCTCTTGGATACATAGGATGTCCAGCCTCCTCCATATCATCATGTCATCTACTTTTTATTTTATTTATTTTTATTTTACATTTGTTAAACGGGAGTGTCTGACCAAGCCGGAAAGGCCCTTTTCAGCAGAAGCCCAGGGAGAAAAGCTCCACATAGAAAAATTACAGATACATTTAGATATTTAGACATGATCAGTATACAAACAAATTACAATAGACATTTTTTACAGTGGTATGCAGCATATTAACAGTTACAGTGAAGACAACAAACAAGAAAATATTAATTTAAAAATAAAGGTAATTAATAGATTTGTGGTGTACAGCTGAAATTTGGAACATAGGTAGAATACATACATTGTACATTAGCCAGTGCTTCTGAGCAAGAGTGAAAACTATTATCAAGTACTCTAGGTTTAGTATGTGTACCTTATCCGCTTTCACTAGCCTGGAGAGCAGTCATGGCACTGGCAACTTTGCTTGAGATGAAGCCTAATGAGGTTTTTAAAGGAGGCTTTGGACGATGTGTTTTGTATGCTAATGGGGAGAGAGTTCCATTTTTTAGCCACTGAACTACTATATAGTGCATCTCCAAAGCTATTGTAGCTGTTGGTGACTTCTAGTAGTAGTTTGCTTGATGATCTAAGAGGCCTTTTGGCTGAGTGATGTACTAGGTTTTTGAGGGCAGATCACTTATTGGGGAGGTAACAGATAGAATGACAGAGGCAGAGCTGATTGTAGGTTAGGAGATTGGGCAGTTCAAGCCAGTGGAGCTGTCTCAAAGCAGTATAGTGATGAGTTCTATATGAGCAATTTGCAGCAAAGCAGGCAATTATGTTATAGCAGACTTCCATTTTGCTTAGTTCAGTTTTGTTGAGATTAGTCAGAATGGGAGATGCATAGAGTAGGGTGGATATAAGTTGGGAGCAAGCAATGGCTGATCTTGTACTGTTGGTAAGAAATTGTTTGGTATGGTTGAGTGACCCAGTTTGGCATGTACTTTTTTAATAGTTAAGTTGAGATTACTATCAAATTTTAGGTGGGAGTCTATGGTTATTCCCAATAGCTTAGCTTGTGCCACTGGAGTGATTGGAGTAGCATTTGTGGAGTAGATAGTGAATTGACTGTTATCAGTGTTTTTGTTAAAACTGGTTATAATCATAAGCTGAGTTTTCTTTGGCTTGAGGATAAGTTGGGCTTTGGTAAGGTAGTTTTCAACGTCACAGAATGCTAGCTGAGTTGCTTGCAGGAGGGTGGGAATGTTTTGTGCAGCACAGATTAAGATAGTATCATCTGCATACTGAATGACATGCATACTGTGTGGAGGTATGGAGGTTGTTTGTGATGTGATACTTCCAAGCTGCATCATGTCAGTCAGCTTGGAAGTATCAGAACCCAAACAACCTGCATACCTCCACACAGCATTAAGTGTAGCAATTCTCAGTTCATGTTTGGCAGGTTGGTTTTACATCCGGCTTTCACTCAACAGAGCTATAATTTGAATCCTTACCATATGCTTCTGTTTTTCGTTTTATTCTGCCTTCTTTTCTGCTACTCCACTTTTGCTTTCTTTTTTCTTTTTCTGCATATGTTTTCTTTCCCATCTCAGCATCACTCAGCTGTGTCTCTGCTGGGCAGAGGGAACAGGTGCTGACTTTGTGAGAACATGGGCAAAATTCTTGGCTAGTCTTATAAGGGCGTCCGGGCCAATAGCCTAGTACTGTCCTATGAACATATCAACCTGTTCTTCAGGATTGTCTCTGCATCTTCCTTTTGTATTTTCTCCATAATTTCCCCCAGGAAACATCGCCTTTATTTTCTGGATCACTCTGCATCACCATTTCTTTAAGTTATCTTGCAACCCTCCTGACTGAGGGGTTGATATTATACATCATTTGCTGACCCATCTCCATCAAACAGATTTCTTTGAAAAATCTCCTCAGAATCCTGCACACATTCACTGTCTCAATATTCACTTTCTCTTCCATTTCCTTCATCACTCAATCATCTCCTTGTCTCTCCATCTGCCTCCCTGTTTCTCTGGGCTGCCTCAGTGCCTGGAATGGAAACAGGAAGTGCTCCTACAAAATTACTCCCACTCACAACAATGAATAGTAGGGGAAGTTCCCCAATGCCCTTGCCAAATTTTCCCTAGCATTATAAACACAACAATGGGTCTCCCCCGAAAGGTGCTCCTAGCCTAAGTGGACTAACCCAGTCAACAAAGAATATGTAAAATAAATATGTGTTTACTAGGCTAACAACCACAAGGACCTTTTTATTCCTAGCCATGCATCCCAAATCTCTGACAAGTTATGGTACCCTTGATAAGTTTAAGGAGGGGCTTGTGAGATGAAACATTTACAAACAGGGACCTGGGAGGTGAACCATTTACAGGTTGCCTGTGTCAATTAGAGACAGATGTGTCAAGCCAGGAATGAATTTCCTTTTCCCAATCAAATTGTCCAAGTTACACTTGAATTGGGTTAGGGAAGAACTCTGCTTCACATGGATGGGGAGCCTGTTCCAGAGACAGGGTAGTCTCTGGGATACATACCTGTCTCTCCAGCAGGTCCTATTTATATCGCAGGCAAGGTTTAAGTCTCTAGAATGGGTAATACTGGTGCTGCTTGTTTTGTTGATATGCAGGAGGTCCATAAGAATGAACTCTGATAATCCTCTGTATGCCAGACATAGATCTTCCCTCAACAGCCTGTAGGAGACAGAATACAGGGATAGGGCCTTGAAGCAGTCTGCATGGGACATTTTACTTACACCCTGTATTCTTTTGGTGATGAACCTCTGTGGATGTTTCATTTGTTGGATATGCCTGGTTAGATAAATACCAAAGGGGGCATTGTACTCAATGATAGGTCTGATTAATGCTGAATACTGTGGAACAATGACTTCATTGGACTTAGATGCCATACCTTTATTTATAAGTTGTGCAACATTGAATGATTTTCTCATTATTTTACACATGTGATGGTCAAAGTTTAGATTACTGTCTATTGTCTGTCCCCAAGTTCCTGACTATTGGGTCAACTCTAAGGAGTGTGTTGTCAATATGATTGTTACCAGTGGTGGATGACCTCCCGAAGGATAATATTATGCATTTCTTGGCATTTAGTTTTAGTCCATGGCTCTGACACCAGTCATTTGTCTGTGTCAGCCCTTCATGGAGAACATTTGTGTCTGTGGATTCAATGACAGCTCCTAATTTGCAGTCATCTGGAAATTTCATCAGGCAGAAAGCATAGACACTGGCCTTGACTTTAGAGAAGTAAATTCCAAAAAAGAGTGGTCCAAGGACTGATCCCTGAGGGAATCCATTTGTGACTGGCCTCTTTGTAGAGGTGGACTCCCCAATTTTAACTTCCTGGATCCTGTCTGTGAGTCATGTTGGCCATCCACCAGGTAACATGCATTTTTACCTAACTTATTGAATTTGTCAACAATTCCTGAGTGGGGTATTGTGTCAAATGCCTTGTCCAGGTCAGGGAAGGCAGTGTGAACCATTTTGCCCTTATCTGTTGCTTTTGTGACCTTCTCAAAGAAGCCTCCCAGGTTATAATGGCTAAAATAATGGCAAAAGTAATGGCAAAACTGATAAATATGGATCAATATGCTTTTATGGAGGCGATGCAAACATTTCACAACATTAAGAGAACATTGATGATGCAGAGGGAAGCAGAACATAAGAAAATACCACTGTTGTTGGTGGGTCTTCATATAGAGAAACCATTTGACAGAGAAAGCTGGGACTTTATGAACAGGGCAATGGAAGCATTTATATTTCCAGAAAAGATTATAAGGTTGATTAGAAGGATGTACAAGGGATCAGAAGTAGAAATTAAAGTGGGCGGAGTCCCCTCTCAAGTGAAAAAGCCCTGCATTTGAGTCAGGGTGAAAGCGCTTGTGACATCCGAATAAAAATTTGGCTGCCATCCTTGTTCTTGCCTTGACCGTTTTTCTGGATTGATGTATAATATTTGCAACTGAGAGTGTGTTAGTATAGTTTATGACGTAAAATGTTTGCAACTAGGGTTGTGTTGGTGTGGTTTGTTTTCATTTATATAAATCTATGATTGCCTGTGGAGTAAGTGATGGTGATTACTTTTATATGAATGTAAATGTGCCTGTGTCACAAGTGATAATTCAATAGATGTCTGAAAAAAATAGGGAATTTCAAAAAAACAGTCCACCAGGTTGAGTAAACATGACCTACCCTTGATGAAACCAAATTGGGTTGGGTCCAGTGTCTGAAGGGTTACTGTATCATTATTGATCATTTCCATGATAATTCTTTCCATGGTTTGCATATAAGACTAGTGAGACTTATGGGTCTTAGGTGGGCCACCTTTGTGCAGAGGGATGCGTGCTGCTGTTCTCCACTCATGAGGCACAAAGCCTGTTTGGAGGCTACAGTTAAATAGCAATTCCAAAGGGTCTGATAGGTCATGTTTCAAGCTATTTAGAAGGCATCCTCAGATATTGTCTGGGTATCTGGTCTGATTCATGCAATGTTCTTGACCTTAGGAAGAGCATTAAATACCGGCTCCCTATTGATAGCAGGGGAGTTATATTTGATGGTATTTTCTGAAGGAAGGTTGAGGGTGAGAGAGGGGTAAACAAAAGAATAACATGCCAGTGGCCAACAAACACTTTAATAATCTCTAATGTCTTAGCCAAAGCCTTCTAGGAGTAAAACATCATAAAAAGTAAAAAAAAATAAATAAATAAAAAATCTTTTGAGTTTAATGGAATTTTTACCAACAGAAACAGGGACTGGGGATGGAGTCAGCATTTGCCCCCACTTATGCAAATTTGAGCATGGGTTTATGTGAGATAGAGTATTTATACAAATTAAGATTATTTCAAAACTATGTGGTGAGATATTACAGATTCATTAATGATCTGATCTTCCTGGTTGAAGGAGCGCAGGATATGGTGGATGAATTTGTGGCTGAATCACAAAATAACAGATTTTGTTTGGAATTTGTTGGATTAAAAGTGGATAAAAGAGTCATCTTCATAGATGTAGTGGTGGATATCAGTGATGGAAAGAGCATTAGTACAATGGTATACAGGAGATTTGAGGAGGGTATCCAGTATTTACAAGGACAGAGTTGTCACCCACCACATGCTCTCCATGCTATACCATATGGGGAGTTTCTGCGTCAATATAGACTTTGCAACGATGAGGCAGATTTCAAAATGGAAATGAGAAGAACAGCTGAATGTTTAGAAATAGATGTTAAAGTAAAGAACTATTGGATAAATACTGGGAAATTTTTGAGTGGATGTAGGAATAAAGAAATGGTAGAAAAGGGAGGATGGATGCAGGATGTCAAATCTACACATAGTAATGGTGAAAACATTTATTTTGTCACCACATATAGCTGTTTTAGTTTGAAGTTAATAGAACTTGTGAGATTTTATTGGGGCTAACTTACATCTTTGAGAAATCTCTCCAAATGGATAAACTCCATGCCTTTGATATCTTACAGAAAGGGAAGAAGCATTAAGAACTGTATAGTCTGAGGTACATTTATTGTCCCCCCACTAATATTTTAAGGAGTATAGTAGATTGTGGAACTGTACCCTGTGGAAAGTGCAAAGCTTGCAAGTATGTGGTTAGAAGTTTTTTGAAAATCAACAGCTCCGCTTTCAGGGTGCTAGGCCACTTTCATTGTGATACAGAAGGCAATCCCTCTGTACTAGAACTTATGTGGGGGAGATTAAGAGGCCCTTTAAGCTGAGGCTGTTAGAACATATTAGGGACGTTGTCAAAAACAAGAAAGAGAGTTGTGTAGCTGAACGTTTTAATAGGTTTCACAGTGGGGAGGTTGCTGCTTTACAGGGTACAATATGTATGTTGCCCACTTTAACAATGTGTGCATAAAGAATAAACTATTATTTAAGGAATCTGTATATATTTTAAAATTCAATACTTTGGCCCCTAGGGGGTTAAAGCCAAAATGCAACTGGACACTTTTTGTTTAAATGTTTGAGTGTGAACTGATTTATTACATTTGTATATAAGGCAGGTGCTTTTTATGATGTTTTACTCCTTCAAGGCTTTGGCCGAGACATTTTATTAAAGCATTTGTTGGACACTGGCTGCATGTTCTTTTGTTTTATATTACAGTCTAGTGGTGTTTTGGAGAGAGGGGTAAAGTTGGAGCTGAATTTGTCAGCCAGTAGGTTTGCTATATGTTTTGGCTCATATAGGTATCTCCATTTATAATGAGCTCTGCACACAATTGTGCATTGCTCTTGAGGCTGCGGACACGTTGGAAATCATAGATTCACAAAGCTTTCAATGCACTTGTCATACTTAATTTTATTTGCCTTCAAGCCAGTACATTATCTCCTCGATACTGAAACATATCCAAGAAAAGTCTACCTCTATTTTTTTTTTTGTAGGTATGCTTTAAATGGATAGCTGCATTAGACAATCATCAGAGTGGACATTTTACTTTATTCTTTCCTTTGTGGCCTAACTTCTTTGATCTAACTACTGTGATTCTTCATATACTTGGGAAATGTAAGAATTCATGATAAAAGGCCCTACAGATATAAATTAAAACTTGTTTAACTTTGCTTTTATAAACTCATTTTATTTAACCTTGCATTGGTCTTTGTTACTTTCCTCAGCATGTCTTCGGTAATTGTTTTATATTTTACTTTATGGAAGTCCCAGAAGGAAAGTGCATATTTCAAACTTGTCCTAATTATATAAGTGAAAAGAAATAAGATGGCTTATGATTATCTGTACTTAATGAAGCACAAGGTATTTCTACGTTGTCTGTTCATCTTTGTTACGTAATGAGTTGATCTTGTAAAACCTAATTTATAACCTATGTAACTGTCCAAATCCTTGTGAATGTTATCATTTAATTTTCAGCTGATATAGTGCAATTCTTTTGTACCCAGCATATCAAAACCCATTCAGACAAGCATGAAAGACTGAAACGACTGCGCACTGATTTCCTTTTTTTTAAACTTGGAGTAGGCCAAGCCCCATCTTCCACCTTCTGAATTACAATTAGTAACTTCAAAGCTGCCAGATCTTGTAGTAAAAAAGTAAAATATTTATTCAATTATATTTTTTATTTCTTGAACCAACTTAGATGTGTAGGTCATTGACAGATATTATGACATGTAACTTGTAATAGTTACTTGCGGTATTTTGAAGGTGTCATACTCAGCGTAAAACAGTTTAAACTGCTACTAATGGAGATTATTAAAACTATTTTGAACTCAGATAATGTAGTAAATCAACAAACCCACCATAGTAATCAGGACTGCTTAAACTACATTAGCAAACGCAATGCATTGTGAATAGTTACAGTAAAGCTGCCTGAAGTGTAAAACAGTCAGGAGGTCAGTTTTAACATTTGCACATAGTGGTGAAACAAAGTCCACAAACTTGTATGAAGGACATTTCCATTTACTCAAATTCTCACAGCCAGTTTTGGGCATCAGTACATCTCTTGTTGTTAGAAACTCCTTACTTGTGGGTAGAGGTCCGTCAGAGACTAAAGCCTTCTGTTTTTCACAGAGACATCCTTAGCAATTTTTGTAGTTTTTACCTAGTACTTTTTGAAAAAAAGGATGATTATTACAGATTTTGTAATACACTTTCTGTGCCTTCATCAAAATGTTTGAATATACCTGTGTCTGTACCAAGACCTTAAATATAGTCAAGATAAATGGTAAGAAGTTGATAGCAATACGTAAAACGTCATAATGAGTAACCATCATATCTTAGCCCTGTTGTAGACTGCTTGACATCTTCATAACTGTAGGAGTGTCTAAGTACACCTGCTGTGATCCAAGTGTATTGTGTTAGTTGGGATAACTAAAATAATTAGTTTATCCCTATTCATTCTGTAAAGTATACAAACAGTCTGATAGGTTAATTAAGGAGGAGTAATTAACATTAAGGTAAAATACAGATACAGTATGAAATACAAAACACAATGGCAGTAATTTGAAGTGTTTTGTGAAGACAAATCACAGCAGTTGTCTAAGTAGTTAGTAAAGCTGCCCAAAATACCCCCCACTTCAACATTCTTGTCAAAGACAATACCATCATCTCTCCATCAGAACACACAAAATTACTCGGTGTGGAAATAGACAACAAACTCTCACAATAAAAAAACATATCTCTCACAATAAAAAAACTTCACAAGAAACTTGGTGCATTATATCTAAGCCCCTAATTCCTAACCAAGGCGGCAAGAATCTCCATAGCCAACTCCCCGCTAATCTCCACCCTACTCTATGCATCCCCCATACTTACCAACCGTAGACAGACAGACCTACACAAGCTGGATGCTTGTTACAACAAAATTGCTAAATTTGCCACTGGAACCTCCTACTGCAGCCATCATCGTATCTCCCTTAAAGAACTAAACAGGCTAGAACTCCACCAGCTCCTTCACTTTAATCAACTCACCCTCCCTCATAAACTTATTAACCACCCCCTTAACATCCCTTCCCTTCAAACCCTTCGTCAACCCTATCACCCCACTAGGTCCCTAAGATAAAGCAACAAAAATCAACTCATTGTTATCAAACCCAAAAACTCAGCAGGAGAAGCCATATTTTCATGTATCAGATCTAAACTTTGGAGCAATCTTCTACCCTCTATAACCACTCTACCTTCCAGCAGCCTTTTCAAGACTGCACTCAAATTCCACTTAAATTTGCACTGGCTTTGTCCTTGTTCTAATACAGACTAACACCCCAACCCTTACCTCCCCCACACCCAGACTCTTAACCCAACTATACTACCGTCACTACTAACCACAGTCAGAAATAGCTAGTTGTCTTTACATACTTTAACATCTTGTCTGACAACTTTGTTACTAATATTATAAACAACAAGAAGCTATCTTAACTTGCAACATTTACTGTATATACTGTTGGTAATCAATATCTTGTTGTTGTATTAAAGCCAACAACCTGTAATGTTGTTTACTGTTGCTGCAACTTTGTATCTCTATTTATCATGTACATGATGTGGAGTTTTTCTCCCCGGGCATCCGCTGAAAAAGGACCTATGTCCAGTCAGAATTTCCCGGTAAACAAATGTAAATAAATAAAGCTCTGCAAAAGCAAAAATTGAGAAATGTGTGCAGTCACTGTGGCTTTAATCACATGAAGGCACATGGACTTGTTGCATATGAGAGATTGATATTCTGGAAACATAGGTTGACAGCAACCTCTCTTTTGATCACCACATTGCCACTGTGGTCAGAAAGTCCTTCTATGTGGCACATCTCATTACTAAGGGCTTTGCATCCAGGAAGAAAGAGGTCATTGCCTCTCTCTACTCCTCCCTCATTACACCAATCATTGAGTACAATGCCCCATTTGGCATGTACCTCACTAGACACCTATAACAACTGGAGAGGCCCCGAAAGTACCTCACAGAGAGGATCCTAGGCCTTAAACACTTGTCCTATATGGAAAGACTCAAAAAACTCCAACTATTCTCTGTCTCATATCACCTACTCAGAGACGATCTCTGCTTGACTTACAAAGCCATGTCTGACCCAGCTCTGTTAGAAATGCTACATCTAAAGAAATCCCAATCCCTCCGCACCACATGCTCCAGAGACCTCAACCTCATTACCACAATTAACACAACATGCTGGAGGGACAGGTTCATAACCCAGAGACTGCCCATGCTGTGGAACAGACTTCCAATACATGTCAAGCAGAGCACCTCACTGACCCTCTTCAAGAGAAATCTTGATGAGTGGATGGGAAATAGAAAATTCACCCCAGGGATCACTCCAGTGGCTCTACTCGACAGAAGCACTGGAAACTAAGGTTGGGTGAACTATGCCAGGGTAATCCTATGGCTAGTCTTATAAAGGCCCCAGAGCCATTAGCCTGGTACACACCTATGAACCTATGAACCTATGCTCCTACTAATTTGCACAGTTTATCTGCTGCATTATTGAAGGCCAAGAAAGAGTAACGTGGATACAGCAAGATTTGTTTACTTTCTTTTGTATTTTCTGACTGTGTAAACTCACTAATGCTAATTACCTCTTTTCCAAAGCACCCCTGGACTACTTGTCTGATTAAGTGACATGCTGGGAGTCATGTAGTAGACAAGTGAAAAAAAAACAGATTCAAAACCTGGACTCATAGCCTTAATCCTCTACAATCTTCAGCCAGAATATATTTAACAGAGGATGCATTCATTAGGGCATTGACATAAAGTCTTTAGGGTAACCATTGAACCTTAACCACATTAATCTTATGTATGTCCAGTAGGGATAGGTAGAATTCTATTTCACTGGGAGGGATTTTAGGAGAATTATAGGGCCATATTTGCAGAATGTTGAGGGGAGGTTGTGACCCAAGTGGAAATTCTTCCATAGAAGCAGGGCTCATCAGATTCTGATGTAGGCATGAAATCTCACTTTAAGTAGAATATATTTATAGGTTCATAGGTTCATAGGTTGGTACTAGGCTATCGGCCCTAAGGCCTATGCAAGCCTAGCCATAACAATTCCCTGGAAATTTTTTCCCACAATATTTACTTCTCTGGGCCCCTGTCTAGCAGGGTGACTGACATGATCCCCGGGGTGAATTTCCAATCTCCCATCCAGTCATCAAGGTTCCTTTTGAAGAGGGCTAATGAAGTGCTCTGCTTGACATGTATGGGCAGTCTATTCCAGAGTATGGGGAGTCTCTGGGTCAGGAACCTATCCCTCCAGCATGTTTTGTTCAATGTGATGATAAGGTTTAGATCCCTGGAGCATGTGGCTCTGAGGGATTGGGATTTCTTTAAGTGGAGCATGTCCAACAGCTCAGGATTTGACATGGCCTTGTATGTTAAGCAGAGATCGCCTCTGAGTAGACAATGTGCCACAGAGTATAGCTGGAGTTTTTTTAGATGGTCAGCATATGGCATCTGCTTTAGGCCTGTGATTCTTTTAGTGAGGTATTTCTGTGGCCTTTCCAGCTGTTGCAGATGTCTTGTGAGGTACATACCAAATGGGGCATTATACTCTATAATGGGTCTAATGAGGGATGAGTACAGTGGGACAATGACCTCCTTTTTTCTGGATGAAAAGCCCTTAGTGATGAGGTGTGCCACGTAGAAGGATTTCCTGACTGTTGTGCCGATGTGGTTATTGAAAGTGAGACCACTGTCCACTTGTGTCCCTAAGTCTCTCATCACACTTTCGATGTTTAGTGTCCTGCCACCTATGTGGTAGTTCATGGGTACATGTTTTTTTCCAAAGGGGATGACTATACATTTCTTGGCATTAGGCTTGAGCCCATGGCTCTGGCACCAGGCATCTGTTTCTGTAAAGCCCTTTTGTAGAATATCCACATCATTTGGGGATTCAATAATGGCTCCCAGTTTGCAGTCATCTGCAAACTTTGTTAGCCAGAGTCCCTTAATGTTGGCATGTACTTCAGAGAAGTAGATGCCAAACAAGAGTGGTCCCAGGACTGAACCCTGAGGTACTCCACTTGTCACTTGTCTGGAGCTGGATTTGGAGTTGACTACTTTTACAGTCTGGGTTCTGTCAGTAAGCCAGTTGGCAACCCATCGAGTAACGTAGGGATTTATGCCCAGCTTAGTAAGTTTATCTATGATTCCAGAGTGGGGGATGGTGTCGAAGGCCTTGGCGAGGTCCAGATAGGCTGTGTGGACCTACTTACCCTCATCCACAGCTCTGGAGACCGATTCGAAGAAGTCAATCAGATTCAGGAGACAAGATCGGCCCTTCACAAACCCAAACTGGGTGGGGTCCAGTGTCTGGAGGTTGCCAATGTCTTTGTTTATAAGTTCCATGATAATGCATTCCATGCCCTTGCAGATTAGGCTTGTCAGACTGATGGGACGGTAGTTCCCGGGTTCCAAAGTGGATCCTCCCTTGTGGAGCGGGATAACTGTAGCTATGCGCCACTCAGTGGGCACGAAGCCTGAGGTGAGGCTATGATTAAACATGTCACTTAGGTGGGGTGCCAGTTCATTTTGTAGTTCATGTAGTACACAGCCTGGGATGTCATCTGGTCCCAAGGATACTGTATTCTTAGCTTTGGAGAGTGCTGTTTCTACCTGTGTGGCTGTGATTATCGGAATTTGGCAATCTTTTGGTATTGAGATGGGCCCTTTAGAGGATGAGAGGGGAGTGAAGTTGGCACTAAATCGATCTGACAGGATATTGGCAATATCCTTGGGATCAGTATATTTAATGACATTCTGTTGTAGTTCAGAGAAGATCTGAGCATTGCCATTTAGATTATTGACGTAACTATAGAATGCCTTGTGGTTGTCTTTGGAATCTTTGGCAATTTTATTTTCGTAACTAGCTTTTGAGGATTTTATGAGGGATCTCAGCTTCTTACTGAGGCTGGTGAGGGAGTTTTTTGCATCCTGGGATTTTCCTCTTTTCTACAACAGTTTCTTCCTTCTGTTGTATAGTTTGTTTATAGCAGGGGACAACCAGATTGGCTTCATTTTTTTGGAGCAGAGCATCTTGGTTCTATTTGGGATGGCGTGATTCATGCACGAGTGGATGTGCTCATACAGTGCCTTAGTGTAGGATTCTGCAGTCGAACTTCCAGATCCTGTCTGCATGGGTGTTGTGAAGTTTGTCACTTCTGACTTCAGTAGCATGAAGTTGGCTTTGGAGAAGTTTTTTAAGGAGGTTTCCTTACTGGGGGGTGGGGGTGGGATGTGGATGTCAAGGGTAATTTGCTTATGGTCAGACCTGACCAATGAGGGGGTGACCACTCGTGTGGAGCATCTATCTCCCATGTTGGTAATGACCAGGTCTAGGATATTGGAGCCCCTGGTGGGACAATGGATTAGTTGATCCAGGGCGTTGGAATTTGTGAATTCCAAGAACCGTTGGGAAAAGGAGTTGGTACCCGAGTAGTTTTCCCAGTTAATGGCAGGGTAGTTTAAATCACCTAGTATTAGGATGCTTGGTTGTATCTTAATATTTTCCAGTATGTTTAGGAAGGTGTAGTGAGAATCTTGGGGTATGGTGTGGGATCTGTGGCAAGCTACAATTTGGATTGCAGTCTTACCTAGTGTTAGCTGCACCTGGAGAATTTCAGATGAATTTTTTCCCTAATAACCAAAGCCCATCTTCTGTATAACTATTCACCTCTGTGGTTACCAGGTCCTTCACTATCACAAACCAAGTTACTTACCTATTCACCTCCCTCTTTACCCAGACCTTCAGTATTGCTAACAAATCATTAAACCATTTACTTCTCTGGTTACTGGTTCTTCAGTACCACTAACAAAGTCACTAAACTATACAGTTTCTTAATTACCACTAAGTCCTTCAATATTATACCTCCCAACTGTCCAGATTTTTGCAGGATGTCCAGATTATTGCCTCATGTATTTGGCCTGCTCTACATATAATGTGTGGTTTCCTGGATAATCACAGAGGACTGAAGTCAGTAAATAATGACATACATTTGAGTTGCAGACTTCATATCCTTCAGAAAATGCATGCTAACATAAATCGTGGTATTCTAGCAACTTTCTAAGTTTAAAGAGCAATATTTAAAATCGGTCCCCAATTTTATATTTTTCCACCTTTGGGCCCTCATTATTTTAGGTTTTATCCAGTTTTCTTTCAGTAAGAGGTGGAGAGGAATGTATATGGCTAACAAATTACTGAACTGTTTACTTCCCTGGTTGCTTAGTCCTCCATTTATTTATTTTTATTTTACATTTGTTGACCGGGCTAGTCTGGCTGGATACATGTCCATTTTCAGCAGAGGCCCGAGGAGAAAAGCTCCACTATAAGCTAAGAAAAATTACAATAAGATATAAATCTAATTATTCTAAGATATAACTACAATCAGAGAAAATAGAAAACATTGGAGTGAGGATAAGTTCAAGAAAATCAAGTTAAAAATATGCAGATAATAAAATATCACATAATTGTGCAGAAAGTACATACTTAAAAACTAACAGTAAAGGAATAGAACTAATGAAGTGCAGGGATGAAAAAGAGTGGAGAAGACACAGGTTAGTCAGGTGTACTACAGGAACAAAGCCAATGATTTTGGAAGTATTGTTTAATTTTCTGTTTGAAAAGTGGCAAGGATGTAGTCAAAGTTATGTCACAAGGTAAGAGATTCCAAGTTCTACCTATTGTGTTACTGAATACATTACATCTAACAAATCACTGGACTATTCAACTCAATGTATTTATTTATTTATTTATGTCACATTTGTTTACTGGGAAAGTCCAACTTGGAATAACGCCAATTTTCAGTGGAGGCCTGGGGCAAAATGCTCTAGACGCGTGTCTGTAAATGATTAACCTGTCTTTTAATATCAGTAACCAACTCACTAAGCTACTTAACCTTCATGGTTACCCGGTCCTTTGGTATCATTAACCTATTCAATAATAAAATGGGGAAAGATGAAAGCAGTGAAACAGTCCTGAAATGATGGAAGTCATCTCAAATATTGTTCTTAAATGAAATACGTATCAATATGGTGTCAGATAGATGTGAAGTTAAACAACCCCTCCCCCACACTAAAAGTCACATGCTGGCATTTGTTCCTAGCACTGCAGTTAAAGTACTTAAATGCTCAGGTGAGATCTTCAAGAATAACTACTAGGGTGAGAGAGCTGCCTTTTCTAGTACAGATAAAAGTCGGATAGGTAAGCAGTAGCTTGCTTGGCACTGATGAAGTACTACTGTTAGAAATCCACAATTAATTAAAATATTTTGTAAGTTGACAAACAGCCACATACTCAAACATCTGTCATAATAATAGCATGAGCCAAGATATGGAATGCTAGTTACCTACCATCAAAGGACATGAGATTCTCGATTTTCAATCATTCTAACAGATCTCCAGGCATACATTCTGGATCACTGGAAAGAAGATTATCAATGTATAAACAACACTACTGCAAAAAGGTCATCTTCCCCTCAGTTACACAAATGGAAAACTTTTATATGGCTAGTCATAAGTCAGAGTAAAAGTTGAAAATTCCATTTAACGTGACTTCTATTTAATTTCACTGCCTTTTGCCCTTATTTTATATGAGATGACTGGTGTAGGCTACAAGTCATGTGATATGGTATGCTGCAAGTCATGTGATGTGGTGCATACTTTCTAGCACTATATTGTTATTTTAATATTATTTTAGCTCACGTTACTTTCCTTTTGACAATTAGTTTCGATTAGTGCATTGTTTTACTATAGCATAGTATAACTGATGAATCCCCCATCACAGTATCAGATGTGAATCCTCAGTCACAGTATGAGCAGTGAATCCCCATCACAGTATCAGATGTGAATCCTCAGTCACAGTATGAGTGGTGAATCCCGTCATCACATTATCGGATGTGAATCTATAGTCACAGTATGACTGGTGAATCCCCCATCACAGTATCAGATGTGAATCCTCAGTCATAGTATGAGTAGTGAATCCCCCCATCACATTATCGAATGTGAATCCATAGTCACAGTTTGACTGGTGAATCCCCCCATCACAGTATCAGATGTGAATTCTCAGTCACAATATGAGTGGTGAATCCCCTGTCACAGTATCAGAAGTGAATCCACAGTCACAGTATGAGTGGTGAATCCCCCCATCATAGTATCAGAAGTTAATCCCCATCTCATATGAGTGATGAATCCCCCATCACAGTATCAGAAGTGAATCCTCAGTCACAGTATGAGTGGTGAATCCCCCCATCACAGTATCAGAAGTGAATCCTCAGTCACAGTATGAGTGGTGAATCCCCCATCACAGTATCAGAAGTGAATCCTCAGTCACAGTATGAGTGGTGAATTCCCCAACACAGTATCAGATGTAAATCCTCAGTGACAGTTTGAGTGGTGAATCCCCAGTCACAGTATCAGATGTGAAACCTCAGTCACAGTATGAGTGGTTAATCCCCCATCACAGTATCAGAAGTGAATCCTTATTCACAGTATGAGTGGTGAATCCCCGTCAAAGTATCAGAAGTGAATCCTCATTCACAGTATGAGCAGTGAATCCCCGTCACAGTATGATTGGTGAACTCCCTGTCACAGTATCAGAAGTGAATTCTCAGTCAGAGGATGAGCGGTGAATCCCGAATCACAGTATCGGATGTGAACCCATAGTCACAGTATGAGTGGTGAATCCCCCCAACACAGTATCAGATGTGAATCCTCAGTCATAGTTTGAGTGGTAAATCCCCCAACTCAGTATCAGATGTGAATCCTCAGTGACAGTATGAGTGGTGAATCCCCCGTCACAGTATCAGAAGTGATTCCTCAGTCAGAGGATGAGTGGTGAAACCCCCATGACAGTATCAGATGTGAATCCTCAGTCACAATATGAGTGGTGAATCCACCATCACAGTATTAGACGTGAATTCTCAGTCACTATATGAGTGGTGAATCCCCATGACAATATCGGATGTGAATCCTCAGTCACAGTGTGAGTGGTGAATACCATGTCACAGTATCAGATGTGAATCTTCAGTCACACTATGAGTGGTGAATCCCCCCATGACAGTATCAGATGTGAATCCTCAATCACAATATGAGTGGTGAATCCCCCGTCACAGTATCAGAAGTGAATCCTCAGTCACAGTATGAGTAGAGAATCCCCCCATCACAGTATCACAAGTGAATCCTCAGTCAGAGGATGTGCGGTGAATCCCCCATCCCAGTATCAGATGTGAATTCACAGTCACAATATGAGTGGTGAATCCCCCCGTCACAGTATCCGATGTGAATCCTCATTCACAGTATGAGTGGTGAATCCCCCGTAACACTATCAGATGTTAATCCCCATCACAGTATCTGAAGTGAATCCTCAGTCAGAGGATGAACAGTGAATTCTCCATCACAGTATCAGATGTGAATCCTCAGTCACAATATGAGTGGTGAATCCCCCATCACAGTATCAGAAGTGAATCATCAGTCACAGTATGAGTGGTGAATCCCCCATCACAGTATCAGAAGTGAATCATCAGTCAAAGTATGAGTGGTGAATCCCCTGTCACAGTATCAGAAGTGAATCATCAGTCACAGTATGTGTGGTGAATCCCCTGTCACAGTATCAGAAGTGAATCCATAGTCACAGTATGAGTGGTGAATCCCCATCACAGTATCAGAAGTGAATCAGCAGTCACAGTATGTGTGGTGAATCCCCTATCACAGTATCAGAAGTGAATCCATAGTCACAGTATAAGTGGTGAATCCCCTGTCACAGTATCAGAAGTGAATCCTCGGTCACAATATGAGTGGTGAATCCCCCGTCACAGTATGAGTGGTGAATCCCCCGTTACAGTATCAGAAGTGAATCCATAGCCACAGTATGAGTGGTGAATCCTCCATCACAGTATCAGAAGTGAATCCTCAGTCACAATATGAGTGGTGAATATCCCATCACAGTATCAGATGTGAATCCTCTGTCACAGCAATAGTGGTGAATACCCTGTCACAGCACCAGATGTGAATTCTCAGTCACTATATGTTTGATGAATCCCCTGTCACAGTATTAGAAGTGAATCCTCAGTCATAGTATGAGTGGTGAATCCACCCATCACAGTATCAGATGTGAATCCTCAGTCACAGTATGAGTGGTGAATTCCCCATCACAGTATCAGAAGTGAATCATCAATCACAGTATGAACAGTGAATCCCCAGTCACATATCGGATGTGAAACCATGGTCACAGTCTGAGTGGTGAATCCCCCGTCACAGTATTGAATGTGAATCCTCAGTCACAATATGAGTGGTGAATCCCCCATCACAGTATCAGATGCGAATTCTCAGTCAGTATAACAGATGAATCCCTGTCACAGTATCAGAAGTGAATCTTCAGTCACAGAATGAGTGAATCCTCATCATACATGAGTGGTGAATCCCCCATTACAGTATCAGAAGTGAATCCATAATCACAGTATGAGTGGTGAATCCCCCATCACAGTATCAGAAGTGAATCCTCAGTCACAATATGACTGGTGAATCTCCCACAGGTTCATAGGTAGGTACTAGGCTATTGGCCCAAGGGCCTATGCAAGCCTAGCCAACAAGGTTCCCTGACTTACGCCACCCAAGAAAGTTATTTTCCTGTGCCACTGATGAGCAGAGACACAGAAGTGATCCCCGGAGTGTATTTCCTATTTCCCATCCACTCATCAAGATTTTTCTTGAAAAGTGCTAATGAAGAACTTTGCTTGACATAGATGGGTAGCCTGTTCCAGAGTATGGGAAGTCTCTGGGATAGGAATCTATCCCTCCAGCATGTCCTGTTTATTGTGGTGACAAGGCTTAGGTCCCTAGAGCGTGTAGCTCGGAGGGATTGGGATTTCTTTAGGTGTAGCATGTCCAACAGCTCTGGGTTTGACATAGCTTTATATGTTAGGCAGAGATCACCTCTGAGTAGGCGATATGCTACGGAGTAAAGCTGGAGTTTTTTGAGGCGGTCAGTGTAGGGCATTTGTTTGAGTCCAGTAATCCTCTTTGTGAGGTACTTCTGTGGCCTTTCCAGGTGTTGTACTCTATAATGGGTCTAATGAGTGATGAATAGAGGGTAACGATGACCTCTTTTTTCCTGGACGAGAACCCTTTTATGATGAGGTGTGCCACGTAGAAGGACTTTCTGACTACTGTGGCGATGTGACTATCAAAGGAGAGACTACTGCCCACCTGGGTCCCAAGGTCTCTTATCACACATTCGGTGTTAAGTAGATTGCTGCCTATGTGGTAGTTCATGGGTACAGAGTTTTTACCAAAGGGGATGACACTGCACTTTTTGGCATTGAGCTAGAGGCCATGGCTCTGACACCGGGCATCTGTCTCAGAGAGGCCCTTCTGTAGGATGTTCACATCATTTGGGGACTTGACTATGGCTCCTAGTTTGCAATCATCTGCAAACTTCATTAGCCAGAGGCCTTCTGTGTTAGCCTGTACTTCAGAGAAGTAGATACCAAACAGGAGCGGTCCCAGGACGGAACCCTTTGGTACTCCACCTGTCACTGGTTTGAGGTCAGATTTGGAGTCTGCAACATTTACACTGTGGGTTCTGTCAATGACCCAGTTGGCAACCCATCTTGAACTTAGGGATTTATGCCTAGTTTATTGAGTTTAGCTATAATTCCAGAATGGGGGATGGTGTTGAAAGCCTTGGCGAGGTCAAGATAGGCTGTGTGAACCACTTTACCCTCATTTACGGCTTTGGTGACTGCCTCAAAGAAGTCGATCAGGTTCAGGAGGCATGATCTGCCTTTCACAAACCCGAACTGGGTGGGATCCAGAGTTTGGAGGTTACCAATGTCTTTGTTTATGAGTTCCATGATGATACATTCCATGGCTTTGCAGACCAGGCTCGTCAGGCTAATAGGTCAGTATCAGATGTGAATCCTAAGTGACAGTATGAGTGGTGAATCCCCCATCACAGTATCAGATGTGAATCCTCAGTCACAGTATGAGTGGTGAATATCCCATCACAGTATCAGATGTGAATCCTCAGTAACAGCAAAAGTGGTGAATCCCACATCACAGTATCAGATGTGAATCTTCAATCAGAGGATGAGTAGTGAATCCCCCTTCACAGCATCAGATGTGAATCCTCAGTCACAATATGAGTGGTGAATCCCCCATCACAGTATCAGAAGTGAATCTATAGTCACAGTATGAGTGGTGAATCCCCCATCACAGTATCAGATGTGAATCCTCAGTCAAAGTATGAGATGTGAATCCCCGTCACAGTATCAGATGTGAATCCTCAGTCACAGTATGAGTGGTGAATTCCCCATCACAGTATCAGAGGTGAATCCTCAGTAACAGTATGAATGATGGATCCCCATCATATATGAGTGGTGAATCTCCTGTCACAACATCAGATGTGAATTCTCAGTCACAATATGAGTGGTGAATCCCCTGTCACAGTATCGGATGTGAATCCTCAGTAACAGTATGAGTGGTGAATCCCCCGTCACAGTATTTGATGTGAATCATCAGTCGCAGTATGAGTGGTGAATCTCCCCGTCACAGTATCAGAAGTGAATCCTCATCACATATGAGTGGTGAATCCCCTGTCGCATTATCAGATGTGAATCCTCAGTGACAGTATGAGTGGTGAATCCCTTGTCGCATTATCAGATGTGAATCCTCAGTGACAGTATGAGTGGTGAATCCCCCCATCACAGTATCAGAAGTGAATCGTCAGTCAAATTTTGAGCAGTGAAACCCCATCACAGTAACTGAAGTAAATCTTCAGTCACAGCAATAGTGGTGAATCCCCCGTCATAGTATCAGAAGTGAATCCTCAGTCACAGTATTAGTTGTGAATCCCCCATCACAGTATCCGAAGTGAATTCTCAGTCAGAGGATGAGTGGTGAATCCCCTATCACAGTATCAGGTGTGAATTCTCACTCCCAATATGAGTGGTGAATCCCCTGTCGCAGTATCAGATGTGAATCCTCAGTCACACTATGAGTAGTGAATCCCCCATCACAATATCTGATGTCAATCCTCAGTCACAATATGACCTGTGAATCCCCCGTCACAGTATTAGATGTGAATTCTCAGTCAGTATAAGAGATAAATCCCTGTCACAGTATCAGAAGTGAATCTTCAGTCACAGTATGAGTGATGAATCCCCATCACATATGAGTGATGACTCCCCCTTGACAGTATCAGAAGTGAATCCATAGTCACTGTATGAGTGGTGAATCCCCCATAACAGTATCAGATGTGAATCCTCATTCACAGTACGAGCAGTGAATCCCCCCATCACAATATCTGATGTAAATCCTCAGTCACAATATGAGCTGTGAATCCCCAATCACAGTAGCAGATGTGATTTCTCAGTCAGTATATGAGATGACTCCCTGTCACAGTATCAGAAGTGAATTTTCAATCACAGTATGAGTGGTGAATCCCCGTCACAGTATCAGATGTGAATCCTCATTCACAGTATAAGTGCTGAATCCCCCCATCACAATATCTGATGTCAATTCTCAGTCACAATATGAGCTGTGAATCCCCCATCACAGTATCAGATGTGAATTCTCAGTCAGTATATGAGATGAATCCATGTCACAGTATCAGAAGTGAAGTTTCAATCACAGTATGAGTGGTGAATCCCTGTCACAGTATCAGATGTGAATCCTCATTCACAGTATGAGTGGTGAATCCCCCTATCACAGTATCAGATGTGAATCCTCTGTCATAATATGAGTGGTGAATCCCCCATCACAGTATCAGATGAGAATCCTCATTCACAGTATGAGCAGTGAATCCCTCATCACAATATATACAGTGAATCCCCCATCACAGTATCAGATGTGAATCCTCAGTCACAATATGAATGGTGAATCCCCTGTCACAGTATCAGATGTGAATTCTCAGTCAGTATATCAGATGAATCCCTGTCACAGTATCAGAAGTGAATCTTTAGTCACAGTATGAGTGGTGAATTCCCATCACAGTATCAGATGTGAATCCTCATTCACAGTAAGAGTGGTGAATCCTCAGTCAGAGGATGAGCGGTGAATCCCTCATCACAGTATCAGATGTGAATTCACAGTCACAATATGAGTGGTGAATCCCCCCCGTCACAGTATCCGATGTGAATCCTCATTCACAGTATGAGTGGTGAATTCCCCCATAACACTATCAGATGTTAATCCCCATCACAGTATCTGAAGTGAATCCTCAGTCAGAGGATGAACAGTGAATTCTCCATCACAGTATCAGATGTGAATCCTCAGTCACAATATGAGTGGTGAATCCCCCATCACAGTATCAGAAGTGAATCATCAGTCACAGTATGAGTGATGAATCCCCCATCTCAGTATCAGAAGTGAATCCTCAGTCAGAGGATGAGCGGTGAATCCCCTGTCACAGCATCAGATGTGAATCATCAGTCACAGTATGAGTGGTGAATCCCCCATCACAGTATCAGAAGTGAATCATCAGTCACAGTATGAGTGGTGAATCCCCTGTCACAGTATCAGAAGTGAATTATCAGTCACAGTATGTGTGGTGAATCCCCTGTCACAGTATCAGAAGTGAATCCATAGTCACAGTATAAGTGGTGAATCACCTGTCACAGTATCAGAAGTGAATCCTCAGTCACAATATGAGTGGTGAATCCCCCGTCACAGTATGAATGGTGAATCCCCTGTTACAGTATCAGAAGTGAATCCATAGTCACAGTATGAGTGGAGAATCCTCCATCACAGTATCAGAAGTGAATATGATATCCTCAGTAACAGTATGAGTGGTGAATCCCCCATCACAGTATTGGATGTGAATCATCAGTCACAGTATGAGTGGTGAATCCCCCATCACAGTATCGGATGTGAATCCATAGTCACAATATGAGTGGTGAATTCCATGTCACAGTATTGGATGTGAATCCTCAGTCGCAGTATGAGTGGTGAATCTCCCCGTCACAGTATCAGAAGTGAATCCTCATCACATATGAGTGGTGAATCCCCTGTTGCATTATCAGATGTGAATCCTCAGTGACAGTATGAGTGGTGAATCCCTTGTCGCATTATCAAATGTGAATCCTCAGTGACAGTATGAGTGGTGAATCCCCCCATCACAGTATCAGAAGTGAATCATCAGTTAAATTTTGAGCAGTGAAATCCCATCACAGGAACTGAAGTAAATCTTCAGTCACAGCAATAGTGGTGAATCCCCCGTCATAGTATCAGAAGTGAATCCTCAGTCACAGTATTAGTTGTGAATCCCCCATCACAGTATCCAAAGTGAATCCTCAGTCAGAGGATGAGCGGTGAATCCCCTATCACAGTATCAGGTGTGAATTCTCACTCCCAATATGAGTGGTGAATCCCCTGTCGCAGTATCAGATGTGAATCCTCAGTCACACTATGAGTAGTGAATCCCCCCATCACAATATCTGATGTCAATCCTCAGTCACAATATGACCTGTGAATCCCCCGTCACAGTATTAGATGTGAATTCTCAGTCAGTATAAGAGATAAATCCCTGTCACAGTATCAGAAGTGAATCTTCAGTCACAGTATGAGTGATGAATCTCCATCACATATGAGTGATGACTCCCCCTTGACAGTATCAGAAGTGAATCCATAGTCACTGTATGAGTGGTGAATCCCCCCATAACAGTATCAGATGTGAATCCTCATTCACAGTATGAGCAGTGAATCCCCCCATCACAATATCTGATGTGAATCCTCAGTCACAATATGAACTGTGAATCCCCCATCACAGTAGCAGATGTGATTTCTCAGTCAGTATATGAGATGACTCCCTGTCACAGTATCAGGAGTGAATTTTCAATCACAGTATGAGTGGTAAATCCCTGTCACAGTATCAGATGTGAATCCTCATTCACAGTATGAGTGCTGAATCCCCCCATCACAATATCTGATGTCAATCCTCAGTCACAATATGAGCTGTGAATCCCCCATCACAGTATCAGATGTGAATTCTCAGTCAGTATATGAGATGAATCCATGTCACAGTATCAGAAGTGAATTTTCAATCACAGTATGAGTGGTGAATCCCTGTCACAGTATCAGATGTAAATCCTCATTCACAGTATGAGTGGTGAATCCCCCTATCACAGTATCAGATGTGAATCCTCTGTCACAATATGAGTGGTGAATCCCCCGTCACAGTATCAGATGAGAATCCTCATTCACAGTATGAGCAGTGAATCCCTCATCACAATATGAACAGTGAATCCCCCATCACAGTATCAGATGTGAATCCTCAGTCACAATATGAATGGTGAATCCCCTGTCACAGTATCAGATGTGAATTCTCAGTCAGTATATCAGATGAATCCCTGTCACAGTATCAGAAGTGAATCTTTAGTCACAGTATGAGTGGTGAATTCCCATCACAGTATCAGATGTGAATCCTCATTCACAGTATGAGTGGTGAATCCCTCATCACAGTATTAGAAGTGAATCCTCAGTAACAGTGTTAGCGGTGAATTTCCTGTCACAGTAAGAATGGTGAATAGGTTCATAGGTTCATAGATTAGCACTAGGCTAACTGCCCTTGAAAGACATTTTAAGCCTAGCCAATTATCCCTTGTGAGACTCAAACCCTGCACCTGGTGTTTGTAAGGCAAACACCTTAACCATTAGGCCACCCTCCTAACCCCTATGGGGGAATCACTTGTCACAGTATCAGCAATAAAACTCCCTGTCACAATATCAGTGATGAATCCCCTGTCACAATATCATTGTTGAATCCCCTTTATTCACAGTATCAGTGGTAAATCCCCTTCCACAGTACCAGAGATATATCCACTGTGAAAGTATCATTAGTGAATCCCCTGTCACACAGTCAGTTGTGAATATGCAATCATAGTTTGTTACAACCCCCTATTACAGTACCGGTGGTGAATCCTGTGTCATAGTATCAGCAGTCAATGCCCAATCAGCAGTCATTCTCACTGACATAGTATCAGTGATGAATCTTTAAATCCTCTATCACAGTGTCATTGATAAATCCTTGTCACACTATCAGTGATGAATCCTTAAATCCTCTACCAGAGTATCAGTGATGAATCCTTAAATCCTCTATCACAGTATCAGTGATGAATCCTTAAATCATCTATAACAGTATCAGTGCTGAATCCATAAATCCTGTAACACAGTATTAGTGATGATTCCCTGTCACAGTATCAGTGATAAATCCTTAAATCCTCTATCACAGTATCAGTGATGCTCACTAACATAGTATCAGTGATGAATCCTTAAATCCTCTATCACAGTGTCATTGATAAATTCCTGTCACAGTATCACTGATGAATCCTTAAATCCTCTATCATAGTAGCAGTGATGAATTCTTAAATCCTCTATCACAGTATCAGTGATGAATCCTTAAATCCTGTATAACAGCATCAGTGCTGAATCCTTAAATCCTGTATTACAGTATCAGTGATGAATCCTTGTCACAGTATCAGTGATGAATCCCTTTCACATTATCAATGATGAATCTCTGTCACAGTATCAGTGATGAATACCCTGTCACAGAATCAGTGATGAACCCTTGTCACAGTATCAGTGATGAATCCCTGTCACAGCAGCAGTAATGATTCCCTGTCACAGTATCACTGATGAATCCTTAAATCCTCTATCATAGGTTCATAGGTTCATAGATAGATACTAGGCTATTAGCCCTAGGGCCTATATAAGCCTAGCTAAAAAGGTACCCTGGCTTTCAACACCCAAGAAAATTATTTTTCTGTGCCCCTGTCGAGCAGAGCCACAGAACTGATCCCTAGGGTGAGTTTCCTATTTCCCATCCAACCAACAAGATTTTTCTTGAAGAGTGCTAATGAGGAGTCTGTTTGACATAGATAGGTAGTCTGTTCCAGAGTATGGGAAATCTCTGGGACAGGAATCTATCCCTCCAGCATGTTCTGTTTATTGTGGTGACAAGGTTTAGGTCCCTAGAGCATGTAGCTCGGAGGGATTGTGATTTCTTTAAGTGGAGCATGTCCAACAGCTCTGGGTTTGACATAGCTTTGTATGTTAGGCAGAGATCGCCTCTGAGTAGGCAATATGTGACGGAGTAAAGCTGGTGTTTTTTGAGATGGTCTGCATAGGGCATCTGTTTGAGGCCAGTTATCATCTTTGTGAGGTATTTCTGTGGCCTTTCCAGTTGTTGTAGATGTCTTGTGAGGTACATACCAAAAGAGGCGTTGTACTCTATAATGGGTCTAATAAATGATGAGTAGAGGGGAACAATGACCTCTTTCTTCCTGGATGAGAAACCTTTTGTGATGAGGTGAGCCATGTAGAAGGATTTTCTGACCACTGTGATATTGTGATTATCAAAGGAGAGACTACTGTCCACCTGTGTCCCAAGGCCTCTTATCACACTTTCGGTATTAAGTAGACTAGCACGTATGTGGTAGTTCATGGGTACAGAGTTTTTACCAAAGGGGATGACAATACATTTTTGGCATTGAGCTTCAGGCTATGGCTTTGACACCAGGCATCTGTCTCAATGAGGCCCTTTGTAGTATGTCCATATCGTTAGGAGTTTCGATCATGGCTCCTAGTTTGCAGTAATCTGCAAACTCTGTTAGTCAAAGACCTTCTGTATTAGTCTGTACTTCAGAGAAGTAGATACCAAACAGGAGAGGACCCAGGACCGAACCCTGTGGTACTCCACTTGTCACTGGTCTGAAGTCCGATTTGGAGTCTGCTACTTTCACAGTGTGGGTTCTGTCCATGAGCCAGTTGGCAACCTCTCTTATAAAAAAGGGATTTATACCCAGTTTAGTGAGCTTATCTATAATTCCAGAGTGGGGGATGGTGTTGAAAGCCTTGGCTAGATCTGGATAAGCTGTGTGAACCACCTTACCCTCATCTATGGCTTTGGTGACTGCTTCAAAGAAGTCAATCAGGTTTAGGAGACATGATCTGCCTTTTACAAACACGAACTGGGTAGGGTCCATAGTTTGGAGATTACCAATGTCTTTGTTTATGAGTTCCATGATGATATGTTCCATGGTCTTGCAGACCAGGCTCTTCAGGCTAATGGGGCGGTAGTTCCCAGGGTCTGTCATGGCTCCCCCTTTGTGGAGTGGGATAACCATCGTAGTGCGCCATTCACTGGACACAAAGCCTGAGGTGAGGCTATGATTGAACATGGTACTTAGGTAGAGTGCCAGTTCATTCTGTAGTTCGTGTAGAACACAGCCTGGGATATTGTCAGGTCCTATGGATGCTGTGTTCTTGGCTTTGGAGAGTATGTTTTTTACCTGTGCAGCTGTGATTACAGGAACTTTGCATTCTTCTAGTATAGAGATGGGCCCTCTAGGGTGTGAGAGGGGGGTAAATGTAGCACTGAAACTATCTGCCAGGATGTTGGCAATATCAGTTGTTTCCGTATATTTAATGCCATTGTGCTGTAACTCAGAGCAGATCTGAGTGTTGCCATTGAGATTCTTGACATAGCTATAGAATGGTTTGTGGTTGTCTTTAGAGTCAGTGCAATTTTGTTTTCATAACTACCTTTGGAGGATTTTATGAGGGATCTCAGCTTCTTACTGAGGCTGACCAGGGAGTTCCTCCAGTCATGGGATTTTACTCTTTTTTGCAACAGTTTCTTTCTTCTGTTGTAGAGTTTGTTTATGGCAGAGGACCACCAGATTGGCTTCCTTTTTTGGAGGATAACATCTTGGTTCTATTAGGGATAGCATGATCCATGCACTCATGTAAGTGCTTATAAAGTGCATTTGTGTAGGATTCAGCAGTCGTACCTCTATTGTCCATCTGCATGGGTGTCATGAAGTTTGCCACTGCTGTATTAAGAAGTGTAAAGTTGGGTTTGGAAAAGTTTTTTACTGTGCTTTCCCTAATTGGGGGTGGGGGCGGGATGTGGATGTCTAGGGTGATTAGCTTGAGGTTGGATCTGACCAACAAGGAATTGACCTCTGGTGTGGAACACTGGTTGCCCATGTTGGTAATGACCAGGTCTAGGATATTGCTGCCCCTGCTGGGGGTGTGAATAAGTTGATCCAAGGCATTGGAATTTATGAATTCCAGAAAACATTGAACAAAAAAGTTGGTACATGAGTAGTTTTCACAGTTAATGGTGGAATAGTTGAAATAGCCCATTATTAGGGTGTTGGATGTACCCTAATACTTTCCAGTGTATCAAGAAATGAGGAGTGGGAATCCTGGGGCATGATGGGTGTCTGTAGCAAGCTACAATTTGGATTGTGTCTTGCCCAGAGGTAGTTGCACTTGGATAATCTCAGATGCATTATGCTGTGCAACTAGCCTGGAGTTGTGGATATCCTTAATGAATATGGACACGCCTCCACCTTTAGTGCTTTGTTCCTGGTTAGGTGGCTGAAAGGTGTGGTATGAATTATAGCCTGGTAATGCAGGGGTGCTCTCTGGAGCTTTGAACCAGGTCTCCGTCACTGCACAGATGTCAATGTTCTCCATTTTAAGGAGTGCCTCGAGTGAGTGCATTTTGAGGTTTAGACTTCTAGGATTGAGTAGCATTACCCTCAGATTTTGCTTGCTTGCACCTGTTACAGTGGTGAATTTGTCATTTGAACCTTGCATAAAAAAAACACTATAGGGGTGGCAAGAGCCTTAGCCTGTATCCGGAATCCAAAGGGCGACAGGTGCAGGCCATCTCTGGCAAAGCATTGTGGTCTGTCGATCATGTTGTCCCAGGCAGACAAATACTGGATCCCCTTAGAATGACACCAGAACCTTAGGCAATTGTTGAAGTCAGTCATTTTGTCCTTGTACTGTGGTATCATTCTGGGTGATAGCAGGATGCTACTCAGAACTAGGGTCATACCTGCCTGGGCTACAAGATCAGAGAGCTCCTCCATGTTTCTTTTCATGTAGTCCAGGGATGTACGTCTCGGGTCATTCACATCAACATGGACAATGACAGTGTCATATCTGTAGTTGTTGTGGAGTGACCTGAGTGCGTGCATTATGTGGCAAATCCTGTCACCTGACAGGCAGTTGACAGTAACTTTCTTCTTTTTTCACCTCGTGAGTGGAACATTAGTGTGCCTGACTATAGAGTCACCTATAACTAGAGTGTTGGGTACGTTATGCCTTATGGGCTGTGGTTGAGTGGCACACTGAGTTTGTGGGCTATGTGTCATTTGGGTTGTGTTGGGGGGTGAAGTTTACTTTTATTTCTGCTTTGGAGGTCCATGATGCTTGGACAGGATTTTATTGAGAGCCTCTGCAAATGTAGGTGTGTGTTTTGTGTTGCTATGTGTGTGTTTTGGTGGTGTAGGTTTTGAGGGACTATGTGATGAGTGTGGTGTGGTGCAAGTGTTTACCTTCTCCTCTTGACTGTCTAGTCCAGTCTTGGGTGAAGAGAGCTTTGCTTCCAGTTTGGCTATATAAGTACATCTCTCACAGGTTGTAGTGTTGGGTGGTAGGAGGAGAGGGTTGTCTGTGTACATGAGGCAATTGCTGCCTTGCCCCAAAATGCCCAGATTCATCAGGTAGACAGGAGAAATCACTGGGAGCTGACCCTTAGACAGGATAGGTGCTTATTTATTAAGTACTAAAATCTGTTTTCCTCTGGGCAAGTGAGGAAAGTTGAGTGCTGTAGTAATTTGCAGCTTATTTAGTGCTTACAACGAGTACCAAACAAGTGTTGAGTTCAAAGAAACAGATTTGAGTGCTGAAACCAGAAAACTGGCTAGTTCTAAGAAACAAAATTAAGCTAGAAGGCTTCCCTCCAATACAGAAAGGCTTGGGGACTCAGAAGCCTACAAATAGTCTAGACCACTTACAGGAAAGGCAGGAAACAAGCTTAATTTTTTTTCTTTCCCAGATGCTTTCTTTGTACACAGTAGGAGTGCCTGAAATCAGAATATGATTTTACAGCACTCAGTTGAGTGAGCAAATGAGATGGGCCCAGAAGGAGTATCCAAACACAAATTTACAAGAGGGGCGGGCAGTTTCAAAGCCACCAAGATTAACACCAAAACAAAACCAGAGAAGGTGGGAGGGGAACTAACTGAAAAAACAGAGTCAAAACTTCCAGTTCAGTTAATATTCAATGCAACACAAATAAATCAATTAAAATGTTGTATTATTTGAAAAAAGTGCAGATAAAAGGTACTTAAATTCTCTTATATGTCCAGTTGAATACAGCTAGATCTTAGCCTGCCAAAGCTCAGGTTTTAAGCAGAAAATATTCCAAAATGTACCACTTAAATAGGCAGTAACAGGATATCAATGAATGAGACTACCCCGACTGCAATTACTGTCTATGCAGGAATTCTAACAAGCAATAACATCTAGCAAACACTAACTGAAAAAACAGAGTCAAAACTTCCAGTTCAGTTAATATTCAATGCAGCACAAATAAATCAATTAAAATGCTGTATTATTTGAAAAAGTGCAGATAAAAGGTACTTAAATTCTCCTATATGTCCAGTTGAATACAGCTAGATCTTAGCCGGCCAAAGCTCAGGTTTTATGCAGAAAATATTCCAAAATATACCACTTAAATAGGCAGTAACAAGATATCAATGAATGAGACTACCCCCGACTGCAATTACTGTCTATGCAGGAATTCTAACAGGCAATAAAATCTAGCAAACACTAACTGAAAAAACAGAGTCAAAACTTCCAGTTCAGTTAATATTCAATGCAACACAAATAAATCAATTACAAAATGCTATATTATTTGAAGAAAGTGCAGATAAAAGGTACTTAAATTCTCTTATACTTCCAGTTGAATACAGCTAGATCTTAGCTGGCCAAAGCTCATGTTTTAAGCAGAAAATATTCCAAAATGCACCACTTAAATAGGCAGCAACAGGATATCAATGAATGAGACTACCCCAACTGCAGTTACTGTCTATGCAGGAAATCTAACAGGCAATAACATCTAGCAAACACTAACTGAAAAAACAGAGTCAAAACTTCTAGTTCAGTTAATATTCATTGCAACACAAATAAATCAATTAAAATGCTGTGTTATTTGAAAAAAGTGCAGATAAAAGGTACTTAAATTCTCTTTTACATCCAGTTGAATATAGATCTTAGCCAGCCAAAGCTCAGGTTTTAAGCAGAAAATATTACAAAATGTACCACTTAAATAGGCAGTAACAGGATATCAAAGAATGAGACTACCCCCGACTGCAATTACTGTCTATGCAGGAATTCTAACAGGCAATAAAATCTAGCAAACACTAACTGAAAAAACAGAGTCAAAACTACCAGTTCAGTTAATATTCAATGCAACACAAATAAATCAATTAAAATGCTGCATTATTTGAAAAAAGTGAAGATAAAAGGTACTTAAATTCTCTTATATGTCCAGTTGAATACAGCTAGATCTTAGAAAGCTCAGGTTTTAAGCATCACAGTATCAGTGATGAATCCTTAAATCCTCTATCACAGTATTAGTGATGAATCCCTGTCACAGTATCAGTGATGAATCTCTGTCACAGTATCAGTTATGAGTCCTCTGTCACAGAATCAGTGATTATCCCGTCACAGAATCAGTGATGAACCTCTGTCACAGTATCAGTGATGAATCCCTGTCACAGCATCAGTGATGAATCCCTGTCACAGTATTACTGATGAATCCTTAAATCCTCTATCACAGTATCAGTGATAAATCCTTAAATCCTCTATAACAGTATCAGTCCTGAATCCTTAAATCCTGTAACACAGTATCAGTGATGAATCCTTAAATCCTCTATCACAGTATTAGTAATGAATCCCTGTCACAGTATCAGTGATGAATCCCTGTCACAGTATCAGTGATGAATCCCTTTTACATTATCAATGATGAATCCCTGTCACAGTATCAGTGATGAATTCCCTGTCACAGAATCAATGATGCATTCCTGTCACAGCATCAGTGATGAATCCCTGTTACAGTATCAGTGATGAATCCTTAAACCATCTATCATAGAATCAATGATGAATCCTTAAATCCTCTATCACCGTATTAGTGATGAATCCCTGTCACAGTATCAGTGAGGAATCCCTATCACAGTATCAGTGATGAATCCCTGTTACAGTATCACTGATGAATCCTTAAACCATCTATCATAGAATCAATGATGAATCCTTAAATCCTCTATCACAGTATCAGTGATGAATCCCTGTCACAGTATCAGTGAAGAATCCCTGTCACAATAACAGTGGAGAATCACCTATCACAGTGTAAGTAGTGAACCCCCCTCGAGTCACTGTTTCAGTGGTGAATCCCCTGTCACTGTAGGTATATAGGTGCATAGGTTGTTACTAGGCTAATGCTGACTAGGGCCTTTACAAGCCTAGCTGCACACCTCAAACCATTTGGGTCCCAAGTATCATACGCAGATGCATGTTAGCCAACAAGCAGCTAAGGGTATGTGTGGAGGTGTCAGTTAGAATAATACTATTCTTATTGGTGGAGTCTGACCATAATGGACATGAAAAGGCCAGACTAGGGGTAAATTTGTAATTTCCCACCCAACTGTCAAGGTATCATTTGAATAGGCTCAGGCATGAACTCTGTTTTACATGGATGGGGAGCCTATTCCATAGTGTGGAGATTCTTTGGGACACATATCTGTCTCTTCGGCAAAACCTGTTTAAGTCACAAGTGAAGTTCAGTGTCTTGGGTCATGTTGGCAGTAATTAGGGCTTTATGTCTCTGTGCCAGCAGGTTGGTATTCTGTTTGTGTTTGTGTGTGTGTGTGTGTCTGTGTGTGTGTGTGTGTGTGTGTGTGTGTGTGTGTGTGTGTGTGTGTGTGTGTGTGTGTGTGTGTGTGTGTGTGTGTGTGTGTGTGAGTGTGCATGTGTGCATGTGTGTGTGTGTGTGTGTGTGTGTGTGTGTGTGTGTGTGTGTGTGTGTGTGTGTGTGTGCATGTGCGTGTGCTTGTACGTGTGTGCCCTTGTGACCTAGGATAGGGCTGGAAAAGATCTGCATATATTAGTCCACTTATCTAGTATAACAAATAATTAAATAAGTTGAAACAGACTTTCTGGAATAGCTATAAGTAGTGTGGGTGTATGAGCAATGCCATTTCTTAGGTGAGGCCTGATATTATTGTTTTCCTTCCATTAAAGGGGGATGGCCTCCACCTTTATCCCACTGTATGCCCTCTTATGGCTTGCCAGGTGTGCACTTTAGAGCCAAGAAACTAAAGTAGAAAAACGTGAACCATCTCAATATTGGCCCCTCCCAGATTACTTTTGTCCCTATGATGAAGGAAAAGCAAACCAATTGGCCATGGAGGTGACAGATGATTGACATCCAGTGGGCACAGATAATCTTCTTGGATACCTAATAAATAGTGCCAAGCGTGAACTCCTAGAATTCCTACTAAGCTTGTTTACTTTATGTTCTGTCACAGAGTATGTCCCTAAAGTATGCAGAAAAAAATTTCTAAGCTTATTTCCTGCCTTTCCTGTAAGTAGTCTAGTCCAGATACAGATTTACTGGATCCAGGACTGTTTGTAAGTTTCTGATCCCCCAAGCTGTTCTGTGTTGGTGGGAAACCTTCTCGCTTATCAGTGGGAGTGGTAAGTACTAGGTAGCTTATCTTAAAAAAAAACACTTTATGCATTGCAACTTAGCTAGGATTAAACTATTCCTGGTGCCATAAAGTCTGCTCTTCAAATGTTCCCTTAGAACCAGCCATTTTTTTTGTTTTAGCAATGAAATCTGTTTCTTTGAGCTCTTCACTTGTTCAGAACTTGTAAGCACTAAATAAGCTACAAATTATGATAGCACTCAACTTTCCTCACTTGTCTAGTGGAAAACGGTTTTTAGTACTTAATAAATAAGTACCCATCCAGGCATGTCTAAGGCTCAGATCCCGGTGTTTTCTCCTGTATACCTGATGAACCTTGGTACCTTGGTGCAATGCAGCAATTGCCTCATGTACACAGACAATGCTCTCCTACCACCCAACACTACAACCTGCGAGAGATGCACTTATATAGCCAAATTGGAAGCAAAGCTCTCTTCACCCAAGACTGGACTAGACAGTCAAGAGGAGAGGGTAAACACTTGCACCACACCACACTCATCTCATAGTCCCTCAAAACCTACACCACCACAACACACACATAGAAACACAAAACAGACACCTACATTCACAAAGCCTCTCAATAAAAATCTGCCCAAGCAACAGGGACCTCCAAAGCAGAAATACAAGCAACCTCCACCTCCCAACACAACCAAAATGCCACATAGCCCACAAACTAAGTGTGCCACTCAACCACAGCCCATAAGGCATAACAACTTACCCAGCACTCTAGTCATGAGTGACTCTATAGTCATGCACACTGATGTTCCATTCACCTGGCTAAACAAGGAGAAAGTTACTGTCAGCTGTCTGTCAGGCTCCAGGATCCGCCACATAATGCATGCACTCAAGTCACTCCACAACAAGTACAAATATGACTCTGTCATTGTCCATGTTGGTGTGAATGACCTGAGGCATACCTCCCTGGACTACATGAAAAGAGACATGGAGAAGCTTTCTGATCTTGTAGCCTAGGCAGGTATGACCCTAGCCCTGAGTAGCTTCCTGCCATCACCTAGAATGATACCACAGTACAAGGAAAAAATGATTGACTTCAACAGTTAGCTAAGCTTCTGGTGTCACTCTAAGGGGCTGAAGTATCTGTCTGCCTGGGATGACATGATTGACAGACCACAATGCTTTGCCAGAGATGTCCTTGGGATTCCTGATACTGGCTAAGGCTCTTGCCACCCCTATAGTGCCTTTTTTATGCAAGGTTCAAATGACAAATTCACCACCATAACAGGTACAAGCAAGCAAAATCTGAGGGTAATGCTATTCAATGCTAGAAGCTAAACCTCAAAATGCATTCACTCGAGGCACTTTTTAAAATGGAGAACATCAACATCTGTGCAGTGATAGAGACCTGGTTCAGGTTCCAGAGAGCACCCCTGCATTACCAGGCTATAATTCATACCACACCTTTCGGCCACCTAACATGGATGGAAATACTAAAGGAATAGGCGTGTCCATATTCATTAAGGATATCCACACCTCTAGGCTAGTTGCTCAGCATAATGCAGCCAAGAATATCCAAGTGCAACTAACTCTGGGCAAGACCGCAATCCAAATTGTAGCTTGCTACAGATCCCCCACCATGCCCCAGGATTCCCACTCCTCATTTCTTGATACACTGGAAAATATTAGGGTACAACCTAACACCTTAATAATTGGCAATTTCAACTACCCCACCATTAACTGTGAAAACCACTCATGTACCAACTCTTTTGCTCAACATTTTCTGGAATTCATAAATTCCAATGCCTTCGATCAACTTATCCAAACCTCCACCAGGGGCAGCAATATCCTAGACCTGGTCATTACCAACATGGGCAACCGGTGTTCCACACCAGAGATCAATTCCACATTGGTCAGATCCAATCACCCTAGACATCCACATCCTGCCTCCACCCTCCATTAGGAAAACCACTGTAAAAAAATTCTACAAAACCAACTTCATGCTTCTTAAGACAGAAGTGGCAAACTTCACAACACCTGTGCAGATGGACAATAGAGGTACGATTGCTGAATCCTCCACAAATGCACTTTATAAACACTTACACGAGTGCATGGATCATGCAATCCCTAACTGAACCAAGATGCTATCCTCCAAAAAAAGGAAGTTAATCTGGTGGTCCCCTGCCATACGCAAACTCTACAACAGAACAAAGAAACTGTTGCAAAAAAGAGCAAAATCCCATGATTGGAGGAACTCCCTGGTCAGCCTCAGTAAGAAGCTGAGGTCCCTCATAAAATCCTCCAAAGCTAGTTACAAAAACAAAATCACCACTGATTCTAAAGACAACCACAGACCATTCTATAGCTATGTCAAGAATCTCAATGGCAACACTCAGATCTGCTCTGAATTACAGTACAATGGCTCTAAATATACAGAACCAACTGATAATGCCAACATCCTGGCAAATAGGTTCAGTGCTAACTTTATACCCCTCTCACCCCCTAAAGGGCCCATGTCTTTACCCGAAAAATGCAAAGTTCCTGTAATCACAGCTGCACAGGTAAGAAACACACTCTCCAAATCCAAGAACACAGCATCCATGGGACCTGACAACATTCCAGGCTGCATATTACATGAAATACAGAATGAACTGGCACCCCAACTACATACCATGTTCAATCATAGCCTCACCTCAGGCTTTTTGCCCACTGAATGGTGCACAGTAACGGTTATCCCACTCCACAAAGGGGGAGCCACTATGGACCCTGGGAACTACTGCCCCATTAGCCTGATGAGCCTGCTCTACAAGGCTATGGAATGTATCATCATGGAACTTATAAACAATGACATTGGTAATCTCCAAACTCTAGACCCCACCCAGTTCGGGTTTGTAAGAGGCAGGTCATGTCTCCTAAACCTGATAAATGTCTTTGAAGTGGTCACCAAAGCCGTAGATGAGGGTAAGGTGGTTCACACAGCCTATCTAGATCTCACCAAGGCTTCTGACACCATCTCCCACTCTGGAATTATAGATAAACTCACTAAACTGGGTATAAATCCCTATGTCACAAGATGAGTTGCCAACTGGCTCACTGACAGAACCCACACTGTGAAAGTAGCAGACTTCAAATCTGACTTCAAACCATTGACAAGTGGAGTACAATGGGGTTCAGGCCTGGATCCTCTCCTGTTTGGTATCTACTTCTCTGAAGTAAAGGCTAACACAGAATGTCTTTGGTTAGTGAAGTTCGCAGATGACTGCAAACTAGGAGCGATAATCGGAACTCCTAATGATGTGGACATCCTACAAAAGGACCTCACTGAGACAGATGCCTGGTGTCAAAGCCATGGCCACAAGCTTAATGTCAAAAAGTGCATTGTCATCCCTTTTGGTAAAAACTCTGTACCCATGAACTACCACATAGGCGGTAGTCTACTTAACACTGAAAGTGTGAAAAGAGACCGTTGGGCAGAAGTTGACAGGAAATCCTTGTATGTGGCACACCTCATCAAAAAAGGTTTCTCATCCAGGAAAAAAAGGTCATTGTTCCCCTCTACTCATCACTCATTAGAACTATTATAGAATACAGTGCCCCTTTTGGTATGTACCTCACAAGACATCTACAACAACTGGAAAGGCTTCAGAAATATCTCATAAAGAGGATTACTGGCCTCAAACAGATGCCCTACGCAGACCGTCTCAAAAATCTCCAACTTTACTCCATCGCATATCACCTACTCAGATGTGATCTCTGCCTAACATACAAAGCTATGTCAAACCCAGAGCTGATGGACATGCTCCAATTAAAGAAATCCCAACCCCTCCAAGGTACACAGTCTAGGGACCTAAACCTTGTCATCACAATAAACAGAACATGCTGGAAGGATAGATTCCTGTCCCAGAGACTTCCCATACTCTGGAACAAACTACCTATCTATATCAAAGAAAGCTCATCAGCACTCTTCAAGGAAAATCTTGATGATTGGATGGGAGATAGGAAATTCACCCCAGGGATCACTTCTGTGGTTCTGCTCAACAAGGGCACAGGAACATAATTTTCTTGGCTGGTGAAAGCCAGGGTACCATTTTGGCTAGGCTTATATAGGCCCTAGGGCCAATAGCCTAGTACCTACCTATGAACCTATGATGTCTCCTCATGGTGTTGGAAGGGGACTGCCACAGACCAAAGTAGTTATAGATCCATCAGCCTAACTAGCATAATTTGAAAAGTCTTGGAATGTATTATATCTGACTTCATAAACTATGATATGAAATACGTCATACAACTAAACCTGCGACAGTCTGTCTTTGTGAAAGGATGGGCACATTAACTTCATTTAGTAAACTTATAACCTCCTATCGGGCAAGAAACAGCATACAACAAACTGCAACCTCTTCCAAAGCCATTGTGTGGAAAGCAAAATATCAATCTAAGTCAGTTAAATGGTATGCCAAAAGTGGAATAAAAACCTCTGAAACACACCTTGTATGGATGAATGATAGTTTTAACATCAACGCAATCACAGATTAAGTGGTTTCATTACATAAAACAGGAACTTCCTCAGAATATGAACTGAAACAACACAGCTTCCTTAAGAATCTTTCATTTAAAGACATTGGCACACATAAATCACATATATACTAATGTTTGCACCTATAATATACATAACACTCAGTCGTTATAAATTCTCATACAGTAAGACAAAATATCAGACAAAAATCACAATCATGCAATGCTAAACTTCATAATAATGAGTGTCATGTATTTGAAAACTTATAAACTTAAAAAACTTGAGGTCAGCATTTAATGTGTGACTAGATTAAAAAGTGTGTGAGTAAAAAAAAAATATATGTGATGTAAGTTAAAAATCTGAAATGAGAATATTACAATAACACAGAACACTAGATAAGATGGAAAACCAAATCCTTCTATTCTAGTTTCAAAGATCACTTTTTTAATACTACAGAGATGGAGACCATCTCGTTCACACCTGGGGGTTTAATAGCATTAAGTCTAAGTTGCTATAACAACTCCTGTAAGTTCTAAAATCAGAATAGATAACACAGAATAACAGTAGAAAAAATGGAAAACCAGATCTTCTATTCTAGTTTCTATTCTGATTTTAAAACCTAAAGAGTTGTTTTGGCACTTTAGACTTAATGCTACTCAACCCCCAGGTTTGATATCATGGAATGTGTATTCAGCATGCTCAAATCAAGCTTCTGTATATATATTTTTTAATACTGTCAGGGTTTGAATCCCAATGTATGCCAAAGTGTTTCTAATGTTTTGTATGACTTCTTTGGGTGTATGTATTGATTGCATATTTTTTAACAAATAATTATCCTACTGTTGAATTAATGTACTTTTGTTCCCTATTGGGAACACTGTCATGTATGGATCTTGTCTGAATAATTATGTTGACAATCTCAAGAATAACACAAAACATATATGTGCAGAAATGAACTATAAACTAATCTTTTTCTATGTCTTTATGTCCACCTCTTTTCACCCCTTCTGTGTCATCAAATAAATCTCCTTGATTTAAAACTATTTCCATAAACAATGTTTCCACCAGCAATACCAAGTGTGGTCCCTCATGTGTTTCATAACACACCTGTATCATACATTTAAGGATTGAAGAAGTGCAGGTGTCATGACAAATGTGTAAATCATGACACCTTAAACATGACAATAGCACATATCTGTTATCAGTTATCATATTCAAACATGGCTGTATATGTATACTGCTTATTTGTGCAAAGGTCAGCATTGACAACTGATAATTCCCATTGTAGGTTCAACACCTCAAGATATGATTACACATACACTCATATGCTGCCATCAGCAATGCAAATGAGCTTCCCAGTTGTGTGCTTCATGAAGAGAGTTAAAAAAATAAACAAAACAATTAGGTGAGTAGGTTATATAATTTCTACATGTATTAATGGAATTTTGAGAACAAGGTATCTGTTTTTCAGAGAGAAGTTGGCTCACTTAATTCAGTCTGTTAATGTATGTCCAAACGCCAACAGTTACACTTGCAACTTAATTGCAATGGTGTGTCACCTTTTCACACAAAATGCATGACTGTTATTCAGCAGTGTGCTGTCACATTTAGGAAAGCGTCTGCATTGTCAATGCACATTGTGCAAGCAGGAGCAAAGAAAATGGACAGTGGTACAAGAAATGGTTACTCATCATCAACATCAACCAAAATGGACAGTGGTACAAGAAATGGTTACTCATCATCATCAACCAAAATGGACAGTGGTACAAGAAATTGTTACTCATCATCATCAACCAAAACGGACAGTCGTACGAGAAATGATTACTCATCATCATCATCAACCAAAATGGACAGTGGTACAAGAAATAGTTACTCATCATCATCATCATCAACCAAAATGGACAGTCGTACAAGAAATGGTTACTCATCATCAACCAAAACAGACAGTGGTACAAGAAATGGTTACTCATCATCATCAACCAAAACAGACAGTGGTACAAGAAACGGTTACTCATCATCATCATCATCAACCAAAATGGACAGTAGTACCAGAAATGGTTACTCATCATCATCAACCAAAATGGACAGTGGTGCAAGAAATGGTTACTCATCATCATCATCATCAACCAAAATGGACAGTGGTACAAGAAATGGTTACTCATCATCATCATCATCATCAACCAAAACAGAAAGTCGTACAAGAAATGGTTACTCATCATCATCATCAACCACAATGGACAGTGGTACAAGAAATGGTTATTCTTCATCATCATCATCATCATCAACCAAAACGGACAATGGTACAAGAAATGGTTACTCATCATCATCATCATCAACCAAAACGGACATTGGTACAAGAAATGGTTACTCATCATCATCATCATCATCATCATCATCAACCAAAACAGACAGTCGTACAAGAAATGGTTATTCATCATCATCATCAACCAAAACGGACAGTCATACAAGAAATGGTTACTCATCATCATCATCATCATCAACCAAAACGGACAGTGGTACAAGAAATGGTTTACTCATCATCATCACCATCAACCAAAATGGACAGTGGTACAAGAAATGGTTACTCATCATCATCATCATCATCAACCAAAATGGACAGTGGCACAAGAAATGGTTACTCATCATCATCATCATCAACCAAAATGGACAGTGGTACAAGAAATGGTTACTCATCATCATCATCATCAACCAAAACGGACAGTCGTACAAGAGATGGTTATTCATCATCATAATCATCAACCAAAATGGACAGTCGTACAAGAAATGGTTACTCATCATCATCATCAAACAAAACGGACAGTGGTACAAGAAATGGTTACTCATCATCATCAACCAAAATGGACAGTCGTACAAGAAATGGTTACTCATCATCATCAACCAAAATGGACAGTGGTACAAGAAATGGTTACGCATCATCATCAACCAAAATGGGCAGTCGTACAAAAATGGTTACTCATCATCATCATCAACCAAAATGGACAGTGGTACAAGAAATGGTTACTCATCATCATCATCATCAACCAAAATGGACAGTGTTACAAGAAATGGTTACTCATCATCATCATAATCATCATCAACCAAAATGAACAGTCATACAAGAAATGGTTACTCATCATCTTCATCATCATCCAAAAATGGACAGTGGTACAAGAAATGGTTATTCATCATCATCATCATCATCAATCAAAATGGACAGTGGTACAAGAAATGGTTACTCATCATTACCATCATCAACCAAAACGGACAGTGGTACAAGAAATTGTTACTCATCATCATCATCATCCACAACCAAAATGGACAGTGGTACAAGAAATGGTTACTCCTCATCATCATCATCATCAACCAAAATGGACAGTGGTACAAGAAATGGTTACTCATCATCATCAACCAAAACAGACAGTGGTACAAGAAATGGTTACTTATCATCATCATCATCAACCAAAATGGACAGTGGTACAAGAAATGGTTACTCATCATCATCATCATCATCATCAACCAAAACAGACAGTAGTACAAGAAATGGTTACTCATCATCATCATCATCATCAACCAAAATGGATAGTTGTACAAGAAATGGTTACTCATTATCATCATCATCAACCAAAATGGACAGTGGTACAAGAAATGGTTATTCATCATCATCATCATCAACCAAAACGGACAGTCATACAAGAAATGGTTACTCATCATCATCATCATCAACCAAAATGGACAGTCGTACATGAAATGGTTACTCATCATCATCATCATCAACCAAAATGGACAGTCATACACGAAATGGTTACTCATCATCATCATCATCAACCAAAACAGTCAGTGGTACAAGAAATGGTTACTCATCATCATCATCCTCATCATCATCATCATCATCATCATCCAAAATGGACAGTGGTACAAGAAATGGTTACTCATCATCATCATCATCAACCAAAACAGACAGTGGTACAAGAAATGGTTACTCATCATCATCAACCAAAATGGACAGTTGTACAAGAAATGGTTACTCATTATCATCATCATCAACCAAAATGGACAGTTGTACAAGAAATGGTTGTTCATCATCATCATCATCAACCAAAATGGACAGTCGTACAAGAAATGGTTACTCATCATCATCATCATCAACCAAAATGGACAGTCATACAAGAAATGGTTACTCATCATCATCATCATCATCAACCAAAACGGACAGTGGTACAAGAAATGGTTACTCATTATCATCATCATCAACCAAAACTGACAGTGGTACAAGAAATGGTTACTCATCATCATCATCATCATCATCATCAACCAAAATGGACAGTCGTACAAGAAATGCTTAGTCATCATCATCATCAACCAAAAATGGATAGTGGTACAAGAAATGGTTACTCATCATCATCAACCAAAATGGACAGTGGTACAAGAAATTGTTACTCATCATCATCATCATCATCATCAACCAAAATGGACAGTGGTACAAGAAATGGTTACTCATCATCATCATCATCATCAACCAAAATGGATAGTCATACAAGAAATGGTTACTCATCATCATTATCATCATCAACCAAAACGGACAGTGGTACAAGAAATGGTTATTCATCATCATCATCATCAACCAAAATGGAGAGTCATACAAGAAATGGTTACTCATCATCATCAACCAAAATGGACAGTCGTACAAGAAATGGTTACTCATCATCATCATCATCAACCAAAACGGACAGTTGTACAAGAAATGGTTACTCATCATCATCAACCAAAACAGACAGTGGTACATGAAATGGTTACTCATCATCATCATCATCATCCAAAATGGATAGTGGTACAAGAAATGGTTACTCATCATCATCATCATCATCAACCAAAATGGACAGTGGTACAAGAAATGGTTATTCATCATCATCATCATCATCAACCAAAATGGATAGTGGTAAAAGAAATGGTTACTCATCATCATCATAATAATAATAAATAGCCAGCAACAAGTATGCTGTGAGTAATGATATTATTTATTAATAGTAGTAAGACTGCATCAAACAGACTGGTTTCGGCCTGGAATTAACCTGGCCTTCATCAGTGTTATAAAAAACAAAAAGAGATATAAAAGGTCTTAAATAATAAGAGAGTAAACATGATTGGCTGACATTAATACATCATGAATATTCATCATAAATATTCATTAATCCTTGGATTGAAAAGAGCACCAAGTTTGGTTATCCATTTCTTTTCTTTAGTATTAAGTCTATTATGCCATCCAGATTTGTGGGTGCGATCACCAATAAGTTTGTCAATAATAATAAAGTGAAATTTGGCTGTCTGATGTTTAATTGTGTGTTTGTATAACGCGTTAGTTATTTTTTTACATCTAATGTCACTCAAATGCTCTGAAATACGTAGCTTAAATGGTCGGGAGGTCTGGCCAATATAAAACGAATGACAGCTGCAACATGCCATATAAATAACCCAGTCCGTATTACAGTTGGCAAAAAACTTGATGTCATATACAATGCTACTATTTTTGCTAGTAAATTCTTTTGTTTTCAAAATATATTTGCAATTGTTACAATGGCCGCAAGGAATACAGCCAGTAAGTTTATCACCCAATATGGTAGTTTGATGTAACTGGGGTAACATGGAATCAGAGTGGTGCTTGTAATGATTAAAGTGACCCCCTAGGTTTTTTCCTTTTCTGAAAGGGAATGAACAAACAGTTGGAATCAAAGTGTTTAGTGAAGAATCAGCCTTTAATATATTCCAATTATCCCTAACAATATCCATGAACCTATTAGTGTTTCTACCAAAAGTGGTATTAAAGCATAATGTGTTTGAAGACAATGGTTTAGTTTTATATGTCAACAAATCCTGCCTAATGAGACCCGATGCATAGTTCTTAGCCATGGTTACATATCCCGAACTGTAGCCCCTATTGATGAATCTATCATATAGGTCCTGGCAATGATATTTAAAACTATAATCATCTGAACAATTGCGTCTAATTCTAATAAATTGTGATTTGGGAATGTTTCTGGCAATATGTTTTGGATGATAGCTGAAGGCATGGAGTAATGTGTTATATTGTGGGAACTTTCTATATACCTCAGTATTCAAGGTATTATCATCCTTTCTGGATATCAAAACATCCAGAAACATGATACGATCTCGATCATAGGTAATTGTAAAATGAATTCCCCATTTATTATCATTGAGATATTCCATAAATTCTTTGAGATATTCAGTATCAGACCTCCACACCATCCAGCAATCATCCAAATACCTCCGCCAGATATAGATTTCTGGCAAGTACAAGTTATGGGTATCATCATAAATCATGATCTCTTCAATATATGCCATGAATAGATCAGCATAGATGGTGGCAAAAAATGCCCCCATAGCAGTACCTTTGATCTGTAAGTAACATTCCTTATCATAAAAGAACACATTTTTTGTAAGCACATGTTCGGTAAGATTGATTAAAAAGGTGTTAAAGCCAGGCTGGTATATATTCGATTTATACAATCAACATTCAATAGCATCCAAACCTGCCCAATGAGGGATATTGGTGTATAATGAACTAACATCTAATGTACATAGCCACCAGTTCTCCTCAATCTGCATATCAGTGATAATGCTTAAAAATTGGGTTGTATCTTGCATCCTAGATCTGACCCAAGAGAGCAAAGCTTTAAGATGTCTAGTCAAAAATTCAGATAGGGGCTCAGTTAGCGATCCGATACCTGCCACAATAGGTCTACCGGGTGGATGTAAAAAATCTTTATGTATCTTGGGCAGGAAATAAATATACTGTCTAACAGGATCAGCCATGGTTAGATGTTTAAGAATTTTGGATGTTATAATACCATTGTCCAGTGCAGAATGTAAAAAAACATCAATTTGCTGTTTAAACATAAAAGTGGGGTCAAGTGGCATTTTGGTGTAATACCTGGCATCATCTAACTGTTTATGTGCCTCAATGTCATAATCAGTCCAATTCATCACAACCACTGCCCCACCTTTGTCGGCATTAACAATCACCAGTTCCTTATTCTGCACAAGTTCATTTAGACAAGATAGGTCAGACTCAGACATATTGTTAGGCATAGGTGGACATGTATTGGAAACAAAATGTAATTCCCTAAGTACACTACGTAAAAACAGATTGACAGACGGATGCATCGGTGGTGTAAAAGAGGAGGCATGATATTTGAAATCATCCATAACCTGTTGTTCAGCCCCTTTATCCTGAAAAAATAGTTTAAGGTTAATCAATCTACAAAATGTAAAAAGATCTTGGACAAAAGTATCCAGAGGTACAAAAAAGCCAGGTATAAAAGATAGACCTTTATTGAGCAGAGAAATTTGTTCTGGAGTTAAAACAGCATTACAAATGTTACATACATTATTATTAGCAGAATTTACTTGTTCGTTAATACTTCCATAAGATTCTGTAGACTTGTGATTCTTTTTGTGTTTTCTGCCCCCCCCCCCTCCCCCAGTGTGGTCTAAAGGGGATATATAGTTTTTACGTTTAGGAGTCGGAGAATCCATGGTGTGCTGTGTTTCAGTATCAGTGCCAGATGATGTTTCATAATCAGTAGTGTCAGTCTGATTGGCACATCCTTTGAGGACAGAACGTGGACGTTTGCGTTTAGAATTAGGAATATTCTTACTATGTGTCTCCTGAAATCTAACATGTCTGGTATACTTAAAGGGTTGTCCCCTCTCATAATCAGTAAGATCATGGGAAAATTTCTTAAGTTTCCTTTCTTTGAGCTGAGCATCAAAATTCAACAAATCTGAGCTGAGTTTAGACAATAGTGCAGGAAAAAATGTCTCATCCTGATATTGGTTACAATCTTCAATGAGTTGGATAACCCTAGTGGTTTCCTTATCAATAGCCCTAGTATAAAACTTAGATAGGCATTCAACAAACTTCATTGAACATTCTTGTTGACTAGATAACCATTCAGCTGTTAATATATCATCAGGCTCTGTTACTAGGGGTTGAATTTTTACTCTGAGACCCCTTGGGCTCATACCTTTAACCAAGTAAGCTTTAAGCAATTTGAAGTGTCAAACAAAAGACCTGAGTGTTTTCATGTTCTTATTTAAATCAAAAAATATTTTCTCACAACACTGTTCAGGTTTTTGGGAAATTATGTTTCCTGTAGAGTTGGAAACATCACCAATACCAAAAGCTGCAAGATCATCCCTATCAGAAGATAGGTCCAAAAATATTTTAAGTCCATGATGTAAAACGGATCAATCAAGCACAAATTGAAAAATAACCACGCCCTGTATAAAAAAATCAATATATCAGCAGTTGGACAATAATGGCAACAATCCAATAATTATAGGAAGTTAGCCACGTCCAATACAGGACAATAATGGTATATTATAGCAAACCAATAGAATACAGGTGTAATGTGAGGCACTCCAAAGGTATATGTAAGCTAACAATAGCCTAATAACAAGTATATATACACAAATCAAGTAAGTATATGATATCCAAGGAGTCAAAGAGAAAAAAAAGACTATAAAAAATACAAATGAAAAATGTATATATGTATATATATATGTCTAGCCAGCCCTGAATTAGATGGTCAGCCCAAGAATGGTAAATAAATTTGACTAATTAAGCCTTCTGAGATGTCAATGTTTTTCACAAAATATATATAGAAAACACATATACCATCCATAAGGTTAACGGTTTCAAGAAAAAATGTAAACAAAACTAATTATTTGCGCTTAACCTCAATGTTTAAGCTATAATTATAGTAACCTGACATCAATACTGATTTTACATATATGTGGCATATTCAGAGATAGAAATATAATACATAGCAACTCCTACAAATTAATGTAAATGAAAAAAGCTGGCATAAACCATACAGAAAACTAAGCCAAAAAGTCCATAGTTAGTTAAAAAGTCCAAATTGTTCCAAAGGGTCCAAAGGTGAGAAAACACCAACGTATATGCAGAGATCAAATATAGATATTAAATTATAGCTAGTTGTTCAAACACATTGCCATATCATAATACCCAATGTTACAGAAATATTAGATAAAGTCCACATATAAGTTGCCTATTATTGAGAAATGTAAATAGTACTAATTAATGTCCAGAAAAAAATGTTTGTAAAAAACGCCCGGAATCATTAGCTGAGAACACAATTGTCCCAAGATCAGTATAGCAATGTTGCAGAAATGAAAACCAGAACATTCGTCGATTGCTGTCCAAATACGCTTATCCAATTCCTGATTGGAAATCTGAAGGTTTAGTTGGTTTGCAGAACACACTACCCACTTATGATGAAAACGATACTGTCCAAATATTAATAAATAATTGTGCACTAACCACGAAAAGCATCCGTAGCTTAAAGCGTGAAATGTCCAAAATTAGATGTTGCAATATAGAACAACAGTCGTCAATAATAATCCGACCAAAAGGAGCCAATTATAGACTAAAAACTGAAAAGTTAGTCCCTCAAATGGAAATATCATCAGGCGCCCAAAACTGCAAGCCACACAACAGGCATGATTCCACAGTAGCGTAAAGCAAAAAAAGTCACTCACAACAGACAACCAAGACCTTGGTGATCCATTAATACACACTAGGATTCCTTCAAATATGATGATAGACCAGAGTAAAATAATGGAATATCCAAATTCGAAGATAAAACAAGCCAGCCACATACGCAAAAGCAAACACATCCTCACAGCACACCATGGGTCTCCAGCAGGAAACAAAACGTAGTGTATCAAGAAAAAGATTCCCTGCACGGAGGAAGTTACACGGCAAAAAATAATACAAAATAATAAAAAATAGCCAGCAACAAGTATGCTGTGAGTAATGATATTATTTATTAATAGTAGTAAGACTGCATCAAACAGACTGGTTTTGGCCTGGAATTAACCTGGCCTTCTTCAGTTTTATAAAAAACAAAAAGAGATACAAAAGGTCTTAAATAATAAGAGAGTAAACATGATTGGCTGACATTAATACATCATGAATATTTATCATAAATATTCATTAAGCCCTGGATTGAAAAGAGCACCAAGTTTGGTTATCCATTTCTTTTCTTTAGTATTAAGTCTATTATGCCATCCAGATTTGTGGGTGTGATCACCAATAAGTTTGTCAATAATAATAAAGTGAAATTTGGCTGTCTGATGTTTAAGTGTGTGTTTGTATAACGCATTAGTTATTCTTTTACATCTAATGTCACTCAAATGCTCTGAAATACGTAGCTTAAATGGTCGGGAGGTCTGGCCAGTATAAAAAGAATGACAGGTGACCTTAGGGGGTCACTTTAATCATTACAAGCACCACTCTGATTTCATGTTACCTCAGTTATATCAAACTACCATACTGGGTGATAAACTTACTGGCAGTATTCTTTGCGGCCATTGTAACAATTGCAAATATATTTTGAAAACAAAAGAATTTACCAGCAAAAATAGTAGCATTGTATGTGACATCAAGTTTGTTGCCAACTGTAATACGGACTGGGTTATTTATATGGCATGTTGCAGCTGTCATTCTTTTTATATTGGCCAGACCTTCCGACCATTTAAGCTACGTATTTCAGAGCATTTGAGTGACATTAGATGTAAAGGAATAACCAATGTGTTATACAAGCACACACTTAAACATCAGACAGCCAAATTTCACTTTATTATTATTGACAAACTTATTGGTGATCGCACCCACAAATTTGGATGGCATAATAGACTTAATACTAAAGAAAATAAATGGATAACCAAACTTGGTGCTCTTTTCAATCCAGGGCTTAATGAATATTTATGATGAATATTCATGATGTATTAATATCAGCCAATCATGTTTACTCTCTTATTATTTAAGACCTTTTGTATCTCTTTTTGTTTTTTATAACACTGATGAAGGCCAGGTTAATTCCAGGCCGAAACCAGTCTGCTTGATGCAGTCTTACTATTATTAATAAATAATATCATTACTCACAGCATACTTGTTGCTGGCTATTTTTTATTATTTTGTATTATTTTTTGCCGTGCAACTTCCTCCGTGCAGGGAAGCTTTTTCTTGATACTCATCATCATCATCATCAACCAAAATGGACAGTTGTACAAGAAATGGTTACTCATCATCATCATCATCAACCAAAATGGACAGTGGTACAAGAAATGATTACTCATCATCATCATCATCATCATCATCATCAACTAAAACGGACTGTTGTACAAGAAATGGTTATTCATCATCATCATCATCATCAACCAAAACGGACAGTCGTACAAGAAATGGTTACTCATCATCATCATCATCAACCAAAACGGACAATTGTACAAGACATGGTTATTCATCATCATCATCATCATCAACCAAAATGGACAGTGGTACAAGAAATGGTTACTCATCATCATCATCATCAACCAAAATGGACAGTCGTACAAGAAATGGTTTTCATCATCATCATCATCATCAACCAAAACGGACAGTCATACAAGAAATGGTTACTCATCATCATCATCATCATCACACAAAACGGACAGTCGTACAAGAAATGGTTACTCATAATCATCAACCAAAATGGACAGTCGTAAAAGAAATGGTTACTCATCATCATCATCATCAACCAAAACGGACAGTCGTGCAAGAAATGGTTGTTCATCATCATCATCAACCAAAACGGACAGTTGTACAAGAAATGGTTACTCATCATCATCATCATCATCATCATCACACAAAACGGACAGTCGTACAAGAAATGGTTACTCATCATCATCATCATCATCAACCAAAACAGACAGAGGTACAAGAAATGGTTACTCGTCATCATCATCATCAAACAAAACTGACAGTGGTACAAGAAATGGTTACTCATCATCATCATCATCAACGAAAACATACAGTCGTACAAGAAATGATTACTCAACATCATCATTAACCAAAACGGACAGTGGTACAAGAAATGGTTACTCATCATCATCAACCAAAACGGACAGTGGTACAAGAAATGGTTACTCATCATAATCATCATCAACCAAAACGGGCAGTGGTAGAAGAAATGGTTACTCATCATCATCAACCAAAACGGACAGTCGTAAAAGAAATGGTTACTCATCATCATCATCAACCAAAACGGACAGTGGTACAAGAAATGGTTACTCATCATTATCATCATCATCAACCAAAATGGACAGTGGTACAAGAAATGGTTACTCATCATCATCATCATCAACCAAAATGGACAGTGGTACAAGAAATGGTTACTCATCATCATCATCATCAACCAAAATGGACAGTCGTACAAGAAATGGTTACTCATCATCTTCATCATCAACCAAAATGGACAGTGGTACAAGAAATGGTTATTCATCATCATCATCATCATCAACCAAAATGGACAGTGGTACAAGAAATGGTTACTCATCATCATCATCATCAACCAAAATGGACAGTGGTACAAGAAATGGTTACTCATCATCATCATCATCATCATCAACCAAAATGGACAGTGGTACAAGAAATGGTTACTCATCATCATCATCAACCAAAATGGACAGTGGTACAAGAAATGGTTACTCATCATCATCATCATCAACCAAAACGGACAGTGGTACAAGAAATGGTTACTCATCATCATCATCAACCAAAATGAACAGTCGTACAAGAAATGGTTACTCATCATCATCATCATTATCAACCAAAATGGACAGTGGTACAAGAAATGGTTACTCATCATCATCATCAACCAAAATGGACAGTGGTATAAGAAATGGTTACTCATCATCATCATCAACCAAAACGGACAGTCATACAAGAAATGGTTACTCATCATCATCATCATCAACCAAAATGGACAGTGGTACAAAAAATGGTTACTCATCATCATCATCATCAACCAAAATAGACAGTCATACAAGAAATGGTTACTCATCATCATCATCATCATCAACCAAAACAGACAGTGGTACAAGAAATGGTTATTCATCATCATCATCAACCAAAATGGACAGTGGCACAAGAAATGGTTATTCATCATCATCATCATCATCATCATCAACCAAAATGGACAGTGGTACAAGAAATGGTTATTCATCATCATCATCATCATCAACCAAAATGGACAGTGATACAAGAAATGGTTACTCATCATCTTCATCATCAACCAAAATGGACAGTCGTACAAGAAATGGTTACTCATCATCATCATCATCATCATCAACCAAAACAGACAGTGGTACAAGAAATGGTTATTCATCATCATCATCAACCAAAATGGACAGTGGCACAAGAAATGGTTATTCATCATCATCATCATCATCATCATCAACCAAAATGGACAGTGGTACAAGAAATGGTTATTCATCATCATCATCATCAACCAAAATGGACAGTGATACAAGAAATGGTTACTCATCATCTTCATCATCAACCAAAATGGACAGTGGTACAAGAAATGGTTACTCATCATCATCATCATCAACCAAAATGGACAGTGGTACAAGAAATGGTTATTCATCATCATCATCAACCAAAACAGACAGTCGTACAAGAAATGGTTACTCATCATCATCATCATCAACCAAATGGACAGTGGCAGAAGAAATGGTTATTCATCATCATCATCAACCAAAATGGACAGTCGTACAAGAAATGGTTACTCATCATCATCATCATCATCATCATCATCAACCAAAACGGACAGTGGTACAAAAAATGGTTACTCATCATCTTCATCATCAAGCAAAACGGACAGTCGTACAAGAAATGGTTACTCATCATCATCAACCAAAATGGACAGTCATACAAGAAATGGTTATTCATCATCATCATCATCAACCAAAACGGACAGTGGTACAAGAAATGGTTATTCATCATCATCATCATCATCAACCACCTTTTTCCTAGGTTCTACATGGGGATGGGGTGTCGTGTCAGCTGATGCCATCTGTCATTATTCAATACCACTCTCCTACCTTCAAAACTCATGCCTGACTGTCACAGGTTTTCCCTCACACAATATATCCACCTCTTTGCTGAATGGCCTCATTGCCTTCTTCCTGTCTGTCCTAAATCATCTTCATCAGATTATCTTCTGCTTTAATGCACATTTGCCTAAAGCACTTTAAGCTGTTCTCTTTGACCTACTCTGTAATTGGACCTACTTGGGCTTTTGCTCTATCATCCTGATTCCTTCATCTGTCCCACAGTGTGCATCCTACCGGTAACCTATTACAAACTTGAAGTTATTGAACTTCGAATACTATATGGTCGACACCATATGATCAAAGTTCAGTAACTTCGAACGCTTAATAAAAAAAAATAAATAAATGAAAGGAATGACAACTAGTTGCTGTAAGCAGGGTGGGCAAGCCCTCTGCACCCCCCACATGGGGGGCTGCACCCTCCACACCCCCCGCTACTTAAATATACCAACTCCGAGATTGCACTTCAGTGCACTACAGTGCAAAAACAGAAAATTTCCATTTTCTACACTGTAGCGCGATCTCGGAGTTGGTATATTTAAGTAGCGGGTGGTGTGGAGGGTGCAGAGTGGCTTGCCACCCTGCTTAAAGCACTTACTTTTGTTTCCTTTCATTTTTTAATTTTTTATTACGTATTCGAATTTACTGAACTTCGATCATATGGTGTCGACCATATGGTAGTCAAAGTTCAGTAACCTCAAGCTTGTAATATAGACCCCATCCTACCACCTTTCTCAGGCACTTCATTTTCATCACCTCTAGCTTCCTTATCTGCTCTGCCTTACTGCCCAGGTTTCTGTACCATACAGTAATACTGGTTGCACCACTGTTTTCTACGCCTAACTTTTCAGCTTCTTTGGCATTTTTCTGTCATACACTACCCCTGATATTCTATGCAAGTTGGCTGCTGTCTCTCTGATTCCAGCGTTGACCTCCTTATTCAGATATCCTTTCTCTCAACCACCCCACCTAGATATCTGAAGCTGTTAACCTGTTCCACTGTCTTCCCTTCTATCTCAGTTCTCCTCTTCTTCTGATTCCCCCATTTGCTGCCATCACAACTGTCATTTCTGCACTCAGTTTTGTCCCAAGTGCCATCACTTTTGCATTTCATTTCCCTGTCCCTTGCTGAAGTTCTTGCGTGTAATGCCACATCATCTGCATACAACTGTGTTGAACTGTCTCCTCTGACCTGTTTGCTAATTTAGTTTATCACTAGTATGAATAGCAGTGGGCTCAGAGCTGAACCCTGATGCAGACTCACTCTTACTGGGAACCCCTCTGAGAGACCGAGCACTGTTCGTACATTAGTCATTAGGTCCTTGTACCTAGCTTGAACTATTTATACCAATGGTTTTGGGACTTTGAACCACTGCAGGATTGCCCAAATCAGCTTCCGTGGGGCCTTGCCTAATGGTTTCTCCATGTCTAGGAATGCCTGGTTGGACTCTTTCCTCATTTCTAGCTTCTTCTCAAGTACCTGTCTCATTGCAAACACTGGGTCAGTTGTCTTGTATCCTGGTCTGAAATCAGGCTTCTTATCTCCCATCTTACTTTCTACTATTCTGTGTATTCATGTATCAATCACCCTCCCCACAACTTTCATGCAGTGTGACAGGAGTTTGATACCTCTGTACTACCGACAGTTGTGAATGTCCCCTTTGTTCTTGAATATTGTCACTTGTATGTTTATAAACAAAAGAAACGAGCCATACAGCTATTGTCATGCAAATAAGAAAGGGACATGTTTTACCATTTGTTGACATTTGGCAACCAAAGAGAGTGAGTATATTACCTTGAAACATGTATTTGACAAACATGGTTTGTATATTCATGTACTTCCTAAATAGTAAAGTAGTAACACTGAAAATACACAAGTGACAAATGACAACACAGATATTATGACATTTCAGTAGTTCAAGGTCTCAAATCATAAACAAAGAGCATCTACTACATAATTATATTGGGAATGCTCACAATAAATTACAATGTACACTGCCATAACAGCATGGCATGTAAACAACACAAACATACAAAAAGATGTCATAACACAGGCCCAACCACACATCATGATGACCTGGCATCATGCCATACAGTTAGAGATGTTATGTAAATCTAATGTCCTATATTACAGTGTGAAGAAAACTATTGCAGAAATATATACATGTCTGAATGAAGACATGCAATACAGATTATTTTTATTTGGAAATTAGATAATGCCTGTGAATAATCAATGACATACTGAACATTTGCTACTTAGGATCATAGGAGGTTACTAGGCTAATGGCCCCGGAACCCTTCCAAGCCTAGCCAAGAGTTTATCCCCAAAAAGAAACCTCAGTCAGCACCTGTCACCCCTGTCAATAAGAGACACAGGGGGAATTCCTGAGACATATTTGTGGTTTCCCGTCCACTCATCAAGGTTGCTTTTGAAGAGGGTCAGTGAGGTGCTCTGTTTGACGTGTATGAAGTCTATTCAAGAAATGAGGCAGCCTCTGGGCGACAAACCTGTCTCTCCAGCAGGTTTTGTTGATGTTGCATATTAGAATTAGGCCTTTTGAGCAGGTAGTGCATGAGGAGTTAGACTTATGAATAGAGAGCATCTCTAGTAGGGCAGGGTCTGAAATTGCCTTTAAAGTGAGACACAGATCACCCCTGAGCAGTCTGTTCAATACTGAGTAGAGTGATAGTGATTTGAGCCTGCCTGCATAGGTGTTGGAGGCCATGGATTCTCTTTGTGAGGTATTTCAGTAGTCTTTCCAGTTGGTGCAGATGTTTGGTGAAGTATATCCCAAAAGGGGCATTATACTCAATTATTGGTCTAATGAGGGAGGAGTATAGAGAGGTAATAACCTCCTTTTTTCTGGATGCAATCCCTTTACTTATGAGATGAAACAAGTAAAAGACTTTTCTGACTGCTGCCACTACATGATGGTTGAATGTGAGGTTGTTATCAACCCTGGCTCTCTCACCACAGGCTGTGTGCTTAGGGGGTTGCCACTGATGTGGTAATCAATAGGGATCATGTTTTCACTTAATGGTATGATGATACATTTTTTTTGCATTTAGCTTGAGGCCATGACTTTGGTACCTGTCATTAGTTTCTGTTAGACCCTCTTGCAGTATGTTAACATCATTAGAGGAGTCCATGACAGTGTCCAACTTACAGTTGTCCACAAACATGGTCAGCCACAGGCCCTTTGTCTTTACCTGGACCTCTGAGAAATAGATGCCAAACAGTAGGGGTCCCAGGACAGATCCCTGGGGAACTCCACTAGTGACAGGTCTGCTATCAGAGGTGGAGGTGTCTATTTTGACTTTGAGAGTCCTATCAGTGAGCCAGTTGGCCACCCACCAAATGAGATATGGATTAACGCCAAGTTGTGTTAGCTTTTCCATGATGTCTGAGTGGGGGATTGCGTCAAAGACCTTGGCCAAGTCAAGGTAAGCTGTATGTACTGACTTTCCCTCATCCAGGGCCTTGGTGACAGTCTCAAAGAAGTCAACTAGGTTCAACAGGCAAGATCTGCCCTTGACGAATCCAAACTGGGTGGGGTCAACTGCTCGGAGATTACCTATGTCCTTGTTTATGAGATCCATAATAATACGCTATATGGCTTTACAGATCAGACTTGTCAAGCTAATGGGGTGATAGTTTCCAGGGTAATTAGTGGCACCACCTTTGTACAAGGGGTTGACAATGGCATTTCTCCCCTCTGCTGGAATGAAGCCAGTACTTAAGCTGTGGTTGAATAGGGTGCTCAATGGAGAAGCCAGTTCTTACTGGAGATGGTGCAAAATACATCTTGGGATACTATCAGGTCCCATGGAAGCTGTGTTCTTTGCCTTGGATAGGGCATGTAACACTTGATCTATGGAGATGTGAGCTGCAGGACAAGTATTGGGGATGTCAAAAGGGCCTTTTTGGGGGGACAGAGGGGTAAAGTTTGCACTTGCAAGACTTGAACACGAGGATAGATATCAGAAAGTTGCATATCAACCTTTGAAGCCACAGAAATATGCATACTGTGTGTGTCAAGATGAACACACTTGAAGGGCTTACAGCACTTTCCCATTGTAATGGGCCTGGAATCCTTACGTTGAAGGGCAATGCTTTAAAAATGTTGCCCTCTGACTGTGCCATAAATACTTCCTTTGCCTAAACCACTCCTGTCTGAAACAGTTATCTGACAGAGAGATGTTATTGGATTCAAACTCCTGCATCTCATACTGCGCACTCTACAGAGTTGAGTATTAACTGTATCTGTCACAAAATATAGCAAGGAATATTGTCACAAATAACTGAAATTAATATGAGAAGTAAGAAGAGACATTTCATCATAATTTATACAGTACTATTTTTGTCAGTTTGATGACAAGGGCAAAACAATGTTAATGTTCCCACAACTGTGAGCAGTGCAGTATCAATGTTTATTGGTAACTATGTTACTGTTCACACAGCTATGAGCAGTGCAGTATCAATGTTTATTGGTAACTATGTTAATGTTCACACAACTGTGAGCAGTGCAGTATCAATGTTTATTAGTAACTATGTTACTGTTCACACAACTGTGAGCAGTGCAGTATCAATGTTTATTGGTAACTATGTTACTCTTCACACAACCGTGAGCAGTGCAGTATCAATGTTTATTGGTAACTATGTTAATGTTCACACATCAGTGAGCAGTGCAATATCAATGTTTCCATTGTTTTGGACATACACTGTTCCAGAACTAAACCACACTCTATCTGTGCAGATATGCTAGACAAGACATTACATGTGCTGCAGGAGTATGACATTCACTTTCACTGCCTGGAATTACAATTACAAATTACAAAATGAGTTTATATTTCTTTCCCCAAAGTAAAAATTGATAATAATGTGACACAGTGTTGTTTTTCTGCATTGAGTGCATTCATATAATGTTGTCCTTTCTTCAAATTGAACAGTAAGCTATATAATTCTACAGACTACTGACCTATGTGATGTCATTGCATCATATGATTGTGTTGTAAACAATCTGTATGACATAAAAGGGCTGGGGGCAGTTTCTCCCACTGTAATTGCACACATTATAACAGTTATGGATGTCATTCATGGGTTCATAGGAGATTATTAGGCTAACAACTTAAGGGCCCTTACAAGCCTAGCCAATATAACCTGATTTTTCCCAATATGTGACCCCTAGGGGAAGAGAATGACATGGATTTGTGCCAATGCATTCAGTATCTTACAGATTGCCCCTGTCCATAAGGGACATAGGCACTACATGCATAACATGCTCATTAAGTTCACAGCTGATTGTAAAGTGGGAGCTATTATAGATTTCCTCAAGATGTTGACTTCTTGAAAGTGGGTCTAACACAGGCAAATGAGTGCTATCAAAGCCATAGCCTAAAACGCAATGCCCAAAAATGCATTATAATGCTGTTTGAAAAACTGTCAACCTCTGTTAATTACTTCATTGATAAAACACCCCAAGAGTCAGCCCAGTAGTATGGAATCTGCAAACATATGTAGAGAGCAATCTGGCCTTTGACTAACACAATGCCAAGATATTAAGAAAATAATTCTATGAGACCCATTTTATAGGCAAGAGTATGTCATCCAGGTCCAATGAAGTTATAGTATCACTCAGCCCTTATCAAAATTATCATTGAATACAATCTTCCCTTTGGCATGCATCTAACCAGACACTAGCAACAGCTGGAACACCCACAAATGTTTCTCACAACAAGAATTAAGGGCATGAATACCCTGATAACCTAAAAGCTCTGTCTCTGTATTCAGTCTCCTACAGGCTACTGAGATGGGATCTTTCCCTGGCTTACAGGGTTTCCTCAGACCCGGCCCTGATGGATTTGTTGCACATGTACAAATCAAGCAGCACCAGAAACACCAGATCTAGGGATTCAAAGTTCACTTATGATATAAACAAAATGTGCTAGAGACACAGATATGTGTCCCAGAGAATCGTGCACTATGGCTCTCCATCCAGTAAAACAGAGCTCATCCCTGACCCTATTCAATCAAATCGGCCCTCCTCGCTGCTGCTGAGCGTCCTTGGCTGTGTGCTAATATCTACAACTTTCACCCGGACATACCCTGAGTTTTTCGCCTGGGTAGAATCCCACAACTAACTCTGCTATTGCACTCTATGCCAATTACTCTTGGAACTTTTTAAATCCCTGCCATCCTCTGCAAGCCTCTATCTCAAGATACCAAGAAAGTATGTTTAATTATTACATGGTCTTGTAATTATATAACCAGCTAACCCTGCTAAGTTTCTGTTTGCTCCCAGTCAAGCTTGCCAGCAGCAAACCCCCTTACTCCTTTATCTCTTTCCCCCCTTACCTAGACCTTTACTTAGCTTGTGCTCATTCTCCCATTAGTCTAGCTTACTCTCCGAGAGCCCTAGTGAATCTTAGTGCAACTCTGCTATTGTCCACTAGAGGTCACCCTTTACCCACCAGTATCTAATGCACTAGTATCTACTTCTACTTACTTGCCCCTACTTCTCCCTTCTAATTTCTATCCCTTTCTTCCTTTTCAAAGTCCATCCTTATCCACTACCCCTAGGCTACCTCCACTTACCTTGTGACAGTCAGCATTCACTGATAGTTTTTCCATCCTCTATGGTACACTTTGTGTATCCCGCTCCGTTCGCCCTGCGGGCTCACTCTGCTCCCCTACCCTGCCCCCAATTCCCACCCCCCCAGTACATCTACCCTCTTAGCCACATCCCTCTACCAATCATCCACTCAGTGACTCACTACTAGCCACACCCCATTTATATACATCACCCTCCCTTACATTCCATTTCTCTCTTACCTTCTCTATCTTAGCTAATACCTATACTTCTCCTAACACATATAATACACTTTTCCCTATCATGCCTCACAAACACCCATGTTTTCTTGCCCTCTTACTCCTAATTACTCTCAACACAGCTTACTTCTTCACCTCTTATGAACATCCTCTCCTATCACTTGTCACCATCCCTTCCAAACATACACTAATACCTTTTCCTGCTCTATCTATAACCTTCCCAAATGCCACTATTATACCTAGTTTCTTTCAAGCTAAATACCATCGACTCAATCATATTAAATACTCCTTTTTATGTAATAAAAAATCACTATACCAATATCTCAAACCCTCACAAGACTATAAATTCAAATTTCTCCACTCATTAAAAGATGGAGACATCCACCCCAACCCTGGCCCAAGCCCTACACCAACCCCCATCAACTACAATCTTAACCTTAAGGTCCCACTACCAACAACAAATCCCTCCAAATCACTCTCAATAGCGCATCTCAACATACGTAGCATATATAACAAAATACCACATATTCATGCACTCTTGGATGTCCAACAATTTGATATTCTCTGTTTAACTGAAACATGGCTTAAACCTTCAATAAAAGACACTGAAATTATCCTCCCAGGCTACAGCATTATTAGACAAGATCGTTTAAATAAAAAAGGTGGAGGTGTTGCAATTATATATAAATCAGGACTAAAAATCAACAAAATAAACTATAATCTACCCTGTGATGGCATCTTTGAAATAATTATTACCAAACTAATACTTAATTCCCATAAATCAGTTTATATCATCTGCTCCTACCTTCCCCCAGGAAAAAATCTGACTATATTAGAAGGCCTCCTGAATTGGCTTTCGACTAATCTCCCACAAGAAACAATTCTACTAGGAGACTTTAATTTCAATTGGACTTTATGTAACAGCACTAATCCTTCCTCTCATATTAACCCCCATGGCTTCTCACAGGCAATAAACACCCCTACTAGAATAAACAAATATAATAAAAAAAAAACATCTTAGACTGGATTTTCACAAATTGTCCACAACAAAAATATTCAATAGGAACCCTTCCAGATGACCTTAGTGACCACTCTCTCATATATATTATTAGAAATAAAACTTGCTTTACATTCCGTATATAGTTAGGACCATCCATAGCAAAAAACAATTTAACCAAGAACTCTTTCTAACTGAACTCTACCATTGTAACTGGTCTCTCCTAAAGTCTCTCCCTATAGATGAAGCTGTTAATTACTTTAATAGCACCTTCCTAGCAATCCTAGACCAACATGCCCCAACCCGTTCCATAAGAATGAAAAATAAACCAGCCCCTTTGCTCTCAAATCATACTAGGAAACTTATCCACAATAGAAACAAATCTTGGACTAAATGGCGGTCCACAAAGAACTCATTTGATCACCAAAACTTTAGACAACAAAGAAATATTACCAAAAAAGCTATCCTACAAGACAAAAAGAACTTTTATATACAACTTCAGCAAACATCACTCAAACAACCACAAAAATTCTGGTCTACTATTAACTCACTTCTATCCCCAGGCAGAGTTGAATCACCCAACCCATTAGGCTCTAACCCAGAATGTCCAATTCAAACAGCCAATGCCTTCAACTCTTTCTTTACTACCACTATACTTAATTTAGCTAATCAGCAAAATCCAGATACATCTAACCTGCCCAAACCTAACTTCACACCTCCTCCTTTTCACCTAGAACCAATACCTACCTCTTATATCTCCTCTCTACTTCAAAAACTAAAACCTAACACTCCCTCAGCTGACCAACTACCAGCCGAATACCTCAAAATAGGAGCCAAAGCCATTGCCTACCCAGTCTCTATATTAATCAATAGATCCTTAACAGAAGGCCTAATCCCATTAATTTGGAAAATCTCCTATATTATTCCTCTCCACAAAGGTGGAAACTCTACTGAATTCTCTAACTTCCGTCCCATTGCTCTACTCTTCCCCACTAGCCAAAATTATGGAGAAATGTATCCATAAACAACTTGTTACCCATCTACTTCAACATCAGCTCCTGGCTAACTGTCAGCATGGCTTTCGGCCATTTCATAGTACCACCACAGCCTTACTATCCTTTACTGACTGCATCAACAATAATCGTAACAATAATATTTTATCCTCTGCTTTCTTCGTGGATCTATCTAAAGCCTTTGACATGGTTAATCATCAACTTCTCCTCTACAAACTGAAGTCCCTCTCCTTCGAACATCCTACCATGAACTGGTTCACATCCTATCTGGACAACCGAAAACAAGCCGTTCTTTGGCAAAGCCATCTTTCTGACCTTCTTCCTACCTCTCTAGGTGTCCCACAAGGCTCTATTTTAGGGCCACTATTGTTTTCCATCTTCATAAATGACCTCCATCTCTCGATTCCGCAGTCTATCTGTATCCAATATGCTGATGACTCCACTATCATTTGCTCTGCCTCATCTCAAACTGATCTTCATTCTCACACACAAAAAGCCTTCTCTACTATAGAAAAATGGTTCTCTTACCACTGTCTTCTCCTTAACCCTAAAAAAACTAAATTGCTGCTCTTCAACCCATCTCACCTATCACCCCCTCTCCATTTCACACTTACATCTGAAGATGGGACCATTATCTCTCCAGACCCCACTACCAAACTACTAGGAATTACTATTGATAATCAACTTAAGTTTGATTATCACATAAATTCTACAATTAAATCTACTAATAAAAAACTTGGTTCCCTCTACCACATTAAACCCTTCCTGACACCAACAACTAGAATCACTATAGCCAGAACTCACTTAATCTCTACCCTGTTATACGCTTCCCCCATATACATAAATCTTTCCAAACATAATCTTAACAATCTGACCAGATCATACCATAATATTGCAAGATTTGCCAACAACTCTCCTTTTAGGACCCATCACTGTCAGAATCTAAAACAGCTAGGCTGGCTTGAATTACCACTACTATTACAATTTAATCAACTCACAATTGCCCACAAAGCCCTTTACCAACCTAGTAACACCCCAATTCTCTCGACCCTTATAAGACCTTATAATAACCTGAAGAATCTGCGCTCAGCCAACAAAATGTTGATACACATTTCCTTCTCAAATAACTTAGCAGGCAAATCTCTATTTTCAAACACAGTGGGTAAAATATGGAATCAACTACCAAACGATCTGACCACCCTCTCCTCTCTCCCATTATTTAAAACCAAACTTAAACTCTTTCTCTCTAATCACTGGTTATGCTCTTGTAATAACCCAGATTAACTATCTTTACGTTTCTTTTCTTTTACAAAATACCTGATGCTAACATGTTTCTACTCCCTACCTTATATCTTTACTACTTTCATTTACTATTACTAGTCCCTTCCTTTAGTCTCTACACTCCCTTCTCCTGTAATCATCAATCCTATGTACCTTTTCCTTCTGTCTTACTACTACTTCTGTTAACTCAAGAACTTGTACTCTTTATTATGTCACTGTCTAACAATGCTTTACTTTCTATATCGTAATATGTTGTTTTTTTTAAATGTTAAGTGCTTAAAATGTAATGTTCAAATGCTATGTAATGTTTTTCTATATTTTATTATGTTGTATAACTGGAGCTTTTCTCCCCGGGCCTCCACTGAAAATGGATATGTATCCAGTTGGACTATCCCGGTAAACAAAAGTAAATAAATAAATAAATAAATAAATATTCAAATGACACCATGACAATTGGATGCAACAATTGGTTGGGAAATCATAAAATTACCCGAAGTCTGGCCCCCATGTTTGGTATGGACAGAGGCTCTCAATAAGAAAATTAATACTTCCCCCAGCTCCTTAGTTACATCCATACTAATATACCCCCCATATAGATGCCCATGATACTCAGGACCCAAATGGTTTGGGGTGCATGGCTAGGCTTGTAAGGGTCTTAGTGGTTATTACCAAGTAATAGCCTATGAACATATGAACAGCATAAGGACACACAGTGTTTATAATCACTCACTGTGGGTTTTGAATACCTGACTATGACTTCTAATATTACCATGAGTTACTCTATTAACAATAAAACCACTTTTATCTTTATCAATTATACTGTCTAGCATATCTCTTAATCTATTAGTCAGAATTGCAGTAAATACTTTATAATATACATTTAGGAGTGAAATGAGTCTGTAAAAAAATATTAATTTTGTTTTCCTTTACTGAAAAATGGAAGAAATTAAAGAGTATGTCCAAGAATTGGGGACAATATAAGATTTTTAATAATCAAGAATCCACTTCAAAAAGGCAAAAATTGGAAACACCAACCAAGAAAGTAATCAGCTTTATTAATGCTACCAATTGCCACATGTTTTCGTCTATCCACGTAGACTTCTTCAGACATCAAAAATACTACGCCAAAAAGTCTTCCCTTTTTTATAGATAAGTCATTGTAGTGCACCAATCCAACCAATGGTTAACATGTGTTTTAACTATGTACAAATTATTTTATATGTAACAAATTGAATTGTTCTTTGTTTATTGGATTCTACACACTTAATTCTTTGTAAGAATTTAAGGGGTTTTATGAAGTATGCACTTTAATGGTATTTTAATCAAACTAATTTTACTGTAATGAGTTTATTAATCAACTTAATTAATTGATTGGGGATGAGTTAGATTGGTGCACTACAATGACAAATCTATAAAAAAGGGAGACTTTTTGGCATAGTGTTTTTGATGTCTGAAGAAGTCTATGTGGATAGACGAAAACGTGTGGCATTTGGTAGCGTTAATAAAGTTGATTACTTTCTTGGCTGGTGTTTCCAATTTCCGCCTTTCTGAAGTGGATTCTCGGTTTTGTTGGGTGAAATTTTTCCGCATTTTTTGTTATTTTTAATAATCAAAAAGGTTTCACATATCAGGGTTATTATATTAGGAGGGAAAACCTTATACATTTCAAATAATACCAGGGACTTTACCTTTGTACATTTATTAATAGCCTCTTTAATTTCACATATTGAAATTGGCTTAATTGAAAGAAAAATTTTTTTTTATTATTTAATTTAGTGTGAACATTGTTTCAGTGTCATTTTCAATGAAATCCATATCTAATGAATCTTTTCCCTCCTTATGTAAATCTTCGTGATATTTTTTGAAGATCTGTTTTTTTTTTTTTTTTTTTTTTTTTTGGTACTGGATAAAACATAGTATCAGTTTGTGTTCTCTATTTGCCAATTGATGTACCAGTGTAAACTTTTTGATGACATGAGGCAAGTTGATATAGGGTATTTCCATTTTATGGATTTAAATTTCCTGATATCCTTTAGTTTTTATTTTCTCATTTCATCTAAATTATTCATTCTTTTTTGTTGTTGTTGAGTTAACTTAGCCTATTTAAACTGTCATGTAGTTTTAATAATGTCTTATCCCACTCTTTCTTTTATTATGACACCACTTACCCAACTTTTCCCTTAATATATAATGTTAATGACTCCTATAATATGACTCTGTTTACTGACTCATTATCATGAAATGACAGAAATTCTCAATTCATTCATCTAGATACGAAACAAAGTATTTTATACGAAATATACATTCGGTCATTTCATGTCTGTGCACCATACACATAAAGGCAATGTGTAAAATAATTATTTTAATAATCCAATTTTTTGATTTTTTTTTTTTTTTTTTGCTGCAACTATTTTAACAATTTATCAAAACTAGTGTCAGTTGTATCACAAAAACAATTAACATCACCTGCCATAACTAAACTACCTTTCCAGAAACTTTGATCAGATTTATAAAGTGTCTTTAAAAACAATACTTCCAATAATAGGAATCCAATACATCTGCTAAAGCATATAATGTATTATACTTTATTATTAAAACTAATATTAACAATAGAATGCATTCCTTTGTAGTTATTAATATTTTTCATAAGTTTAGACATAACAGAATATTTCCTCCATAATCCACTTTTACCTCTTCTCTTTTTTTCAAATGTAGATGTTGCTGCTAGCTCATATTTGACATTATTTAAAACTGAAAATGTTTTTCAGTGAAATGAGTTTCCTGAAGAAAAATTACATCTCCTTTATTTAACTTTAAAAACATCACAAAAGCTTATCTTTTAATACTGCTATTAAGACCATTAATGTGAACTGAAATAATTCTTAGGTTTATCATATTTTAAATATTTAAAGAATATACTTTACTGTAAATAATTGTAAACTGACTTGTATAAAACATGCTTTGCTAGTTTAAAAAATATTCTATGACTTTTAATTTGATATAGATGTTCAAATCTTCCTTTTTATAACAAACTATTTCTAACAATAAAATCAAATTCAACCTTAGATCTATGTTTTATACACTTAAATGCCCCTTATTTGTGGGTACCCTATTCCTAATTTACATGTAGTAGTAAATAACCCATTCTAACATTTAATCTAAATTTTCTTAACAAAGTTCTTGTCTAACTACTATAACATATACTAAATATAGCATCCATGTAGGTTAAAAGAAACAATAGCATTTCCTAGTCTACATAAAATCTAAAACTTATCATTTTAGGCTATATTATAGTTACTCCATATGTATACTTAATAACATTTTTTAATAAAACATAGTTATTTTAACCCTTCCTTGACTAATAAATTAGCTTGCATTACGTAATGTTCTCCTTACTTGTACTATTACTTTTCTTATACATTTCAATTGTAAAAAAGTTTTTTTAGGCTTATTATAACTAATCAAAGTGAATTTGCTATTAATATTCTGCTAGCATCTCTACTAAAGTAACTTCCCCAAGATATTACTCCAATAAAAGTAAAGTTTCTAATTACTCAATTATAATTTAATACTATCTGATATACCCAAACTTAACATACAGCCCAAGTGATTTCTGTTTGATTTAAAACCATTCTTTTACTTTTTAGGTGGTCATCCAACTCTTTGTAGATCTTTAGACTCTTCTTATACAAATATTTAATTAATACGTACACCAGGTGAATACAGTCTAAACAAGCGTACTATTGCCCCCAGATATCATTCTTCCATACCCCTTCCCACAATACAGTACAATAAAACTAGTTCATTTCATTGTTCTTCATCACAAGCATAACAAAACCTCCTTTATAGAAACCATTAAATATAGAGTTGAAACTTAATGCATGTACTATTTAGATATAATGCCACCACATAATTTGATCTAGTAAATAATCCTGTATAAAACACTCTGTTAAAATGACATTTTCTAGCAGATAAGCATATCACACTATATTAAAGGAAATGTCATTGCTAAAAGACACATCATAACTAAGACGGCCACTTGTATCCTTTATTTAAAGAATCAGAGTTAAAGTTTGTAACATACATGGTTAATTATTGTGAAAATGTATATATGTAACATGCCATGCAGAGGAAATGATTAAGGGCAGGTAAAAATATTAGGGAGCAGATAAAAGACAGTTGTCTGATATGAATTTGGAATGCCTGGTACAGTAGGAGAAGTTATAAGCTAAAACCAGGACAAAAAGCATGGACAGGTCCATAATACTGATATATGGTCAGACAGATGTTTGTAGATATTAATGGAATGATGCCTCTGAGTTAACACAAGTTGTGCACAATGATTAGTGAATTACAGTGAAATATTTGCAAATTACACTGACAGTCACAGCAGTACACATTTTGTGCTCTGAAGGTTAGGAATAAAGTAAAGAAAAATATGGTTTAATTCAACATACAGTTGTTTAACCATTTCCTGCAATAATCAGGTAAACAAATGATGAGACGTAGCAAGAACAACATGGAAAATTCAAAACAGGAAAGTATTAAAAAAGAAAGGAAGAAAGAGAAGTCTGCAAGGAAGCAAAGCACTGGCACTTGCTTTAGTATATGAATATTTAAAATAACAAGCAAAAGTGCAGTTCTCACTGATTGGAAGTTAGCGTGTTCATCCCAGATGGAAGTGACTTTGTCAGATTTACGTAACAAAGAAATTCAAGTAGTATGAACCAGTTTTCTGCATATTATCTTTTATTGTTTAGCAGTCATTTTCATTAATTAGTGATATATTGTATATCTAACCTGATGGCCTCAGTTCCATCCAGCTTAGCGATTCTGTGAGCTCACATTCACTAAAAGCTTCATGCGTGTGCTAATTTACCATTGGGAGTTGGTCAATTAGTGCAACAGCAGGAAACTGTGCTTCATGGATAGATACAACCATTAAGAGTAAGCACAATAGTTCTCCCTAGGGCTCCTCCATACACACACACACACACGCACACACACACACACACACACACACACACACACACACACACACACACACACACACACACACACACACATGCGCGCGCACATGCACACAAGTGTAGAAATGCACACACACCCACACACGCACGCACACATACACAGGCCCATAAAATGTGCACTACCTCATTCATATCTCTGCATTTACATACTTACATATCCATGCACATACTCACATAAACACACCTCTATATATTTTTACTTAACTTACCTGCAATATAAGTACTTCCATCGGAATGAATAGGTGACCACCATTCTTTTAGAGTGATCAATTTTCCTCCTAGATTAACATTTTTTAGCAAATTGGGAGCTGTGGCTATTTCTTGGCGGGGGGGGGGGTGAACACATGACTAATTAACATTAGCTGCTCTCCCTGGACTGTTTCATTGTCATCTGTCTTCTACCATGAGGCTATTCTCCGTACCTCAGTAGTGGACCCAGTCAGTGTGGAGCACTCATGAAGCCACCAAGGTGCAATTTCCACAGATAAGGGGTGTGATAATATAAAGACAAAAAAACAAAGATTTCCAAGTTCACCATTGGAACCACATGCAGTCCCACAGTGGATGATAGCAGAACCAGTGGAGGACAGTAGGGCTTCAGGTAGTAAAGACTCAAGTCATAAATAGACAAATATGCTAACACTAGGATCTTAAAAATGATCCTACCATGAACTGGAAGCAAATGAAGACAGCAGAACTGAAGTCCTATGATGGCAATGTGAAGTACTAGTCAGGATACTTGCTGCAGACATCTATACCATTTGTAGGTGATCCAAGTCCATAGTAGACACTCCCAGGTAGAGGGCATTACAATAGAGCAGTCTATAAGAAACCATTGCATGAATCACAGTTGAGAGATCTGATTGAAGTATCATGTGTTTAATCCCAGCTCCATATTAGACACTCCCAGGTAGTGGGCATTGCAGTAGTGCAGTCTGTAAGAAACCATTGCATGAATCACAGATGAGAGATCTGGTTGAAGTATCATGTGTTTAATCCCAACTCCATATTAGATACTCCTAGGTAGAGGGCATTACAGTAATGCAGTCTGTAAGAAACCATTGCATGAATCACAGCTGAGAGATCTGATTGAAGTATCATGTGTTTAATCCCAAGTCCATATTACAAGATCCTAGGTAGAGGGCATTACAATAGTGCAGTCTATAAGAAACCATTGCATGAATCACAGATGAGAGATCTGATTGAAGTAGCATGTGTTTAATCCCAACTCCATATTAGACACTCCCAGGTAGAGGGCATTACAGTAATGCAGTCTGTAAGAAACCATTGCATGAATCACAGCTGAGAGATCTGATTGATGTATCATGTGTTTAATCCCAACTCCATATTAGATACTCCTAGGTAGAGGGCATTACAATAGTGCAGTCTGTAAGAAACCATTGCATGAATCACAGTTGAAAGATCTGATTGAAGTATCATGTGTTTAATTCCAACTCCATATTACACACTCCCAGGTAGAGGGCATTACAATAGTGCAGTCTATAAGAAACCATTGCATCACTCACAGCTGAGAGATCTAATTGAAGTATCATGCATTTAATCCCAACTCCATATTACACACTCCCAAGTAGAGGGCATTACAATACCGCAGTCTGTAAGAAACCATTGCATGAATCACAGTTGAGAGATCTGATTGAAGTATCATGTGTTTAATCCCAACTCCATATTACAGACTTCCAGGTAAAGGGCATTACAATAGTGCAGTCTGTAAGAAACCATTGCATGAATCACAGTTGAGAGATCTGATTGAAGTATCATGTGTTTAATCCCAACTCCATATTACACACTCCCAGGCAGAGGGCATTGCAGTACTGCAGTCTGTAAGAAACCATTGCATGAATCACAGTTGAGAGATCTGATTGAAGTATCATGTGTTTAATCCCAACTCTATATTGCACACTACCAGGTAGAGAGCATTTAAATAGTGCAGACTGTAAGAAACCATTGCCTGAATCACAGTTGTGAGATCTGATTGAAGTATTGTGTTTAATCCCAACTCCAAATTACACACTCCCAGGTAAAGGGCATTACAATAGTGCAGTCTGTAAGAAACCATTGCATGAATCACAGATGATAGATCTTATTGAAGTATGTGTTTAATCCCAACTCCATATTAGACACTCCCAGGTAGAGGGCATTACAGTAGTGCAGTCTGTAAGAAACCATTGCATGAATCACAGTTGAAAGATCTGATTGAAGCATCATGCGTTTAATCCCAACTCCATATTACACACTCCCAGGTAGAAGGCACCACAATACCACAGTCTGTAAGAAACCATTGCATGAATCACAGTTGAGAGATCTGATTGAAGTATCATGTCTTTAATCCCAACTCCATATTACACACTTCCAGGTAAAGGGCATTACAATAGTGCAGTCTGTAAGAAACCATTGCATGAATCACAGCTGAGAGATCTGATTGAAGTATCATGTGTTTAATCCTGGAAATATATCCTCCAGATAGGTTCCTAGGTTCATAGGTTCGAACTAAGCTAACTGCATTTACGAGCCATTTTAAGCCTAGCTAATTATCCCTTGTGAGACTTGAACCCTGCACCCTGTGTTTGTAAGGCAAACAGCTTAACCATTAGGCCACCCTCCCAACCCTCCCAATAGAAGTAGGAAGACTGCTCTGCAGCTTACAACTGGTCCTGACATGTCAGTCTTGAGTCTGTAATAATCCCCATATTCGTCACCTTTTATGCAAACTCAAGCTTATCTCCTTCTTAAAATATGTAATTATTGAGTGATGGGGCAGAAGATTCTCTCAAAGGTGTATGAAGAGAAAAGTTGTGTTCAGTTTTAAATGATTTTAAATTAAGCATGTATGAATGGCTTCAGGATCACCTGTCAAGAAATTAATACATGTCATCTCATCCTGGGGAAAAGAGAAATAAATGTGACTGTCATCTATGTAACTATGGTACAGTTGACTCTTTTCTGTCCTAATGGAAGCAAGTATACAGTGAATAATAAAGGGCCTGAAAAAGAACCTTGATGAAACCTGCATACAAGATGGTAGGGTGAAGACAAATTGAGTCCAGAACTGACAGACAGATAAGATGAAATCCAATCAAGAACAGTAAATGATATTCCACAGTACAAATGCAAATATTCTATTAGGATACCATGAATCACTGCATAAAAACAACAGAGACATCCAGGAGGAACAGCACTGTATAGTTCTTCTGGTCCTGTACCATAAGGAGAATGTTAACTACTCTGATTAGAGCAGTTTCATTGCTATGGTGAGTATACAAACCTGACTGGAACCATATGCTCATTGTAATTTAGATGGGCTTCCATCTGCTTGAAAACAACTTTCTCAAAAAATAATATATATATATATATATATATATCTATATATATCTATATATATATATATATATATATATATATATGTATATATTTATATGGTTTCCCCTTTATAATCTAAAAATACTGAAATCTTGAATTTCAGTATCTATTTCAGTATTTCAAGACCATAAAGTTGAATTTTTAAAATAGCAAAAGTGCATAAATGCAAATTTGAATATCTTAAATTCGTGGCTATGGCTTTACGCTACGTTACGTGCAGTGTTTTGTGTGGATGGTGTCCAGTGTAGTGTGTGGATTTAGGTGGAATTTAAGGTGTGAGTATTTTGTAAGGGTTTTGGGTGGGGGTTTGAGTGTATGCGAGTGTGTTTGTAAGTCGTACATGTGAGTTAGGGTAGGCAGGTGAAAGTATGAGTGTGTAAGTGTTTGGTGTGCTGGTGTTTGCATATGTGTGATGTGTGTGTGTGTGTGTGTGTGTGTGTGTGTGTGTGTGTGTGTGTGTGCGAGGGACTGTAGAATGTCTGGGTGTGAGTTTGCTTTTTCTGTTTGTACAATCTCGGAGTTAGTATATATAAGTAGGGGGGTGTGGGGGGTGCGGGGGTGTGTGGTCCCCTGTTTATTTGCAGTGTAGGTTTGTGGATGAGAGGTGTTATGTTTTAGTGTGGTTTTTTTTGTTGTGTTTTGTAGTGTGGGTATTGTGGTGTATGTGTGGTGTGGTGTATGCTGTGTGTTCGGGATTTGAAGTTTTGCGGTTTTGGGCTGTCGGCGTTTTCTGGATCGACTTTATTGTTTTGAGATTCTGAAATTCAAGATTTCAGTATTTCGAGATTGTAAAGTGGAACTATATATATACTATATACATATATATATGTATATATATATATATATATATATATATATATATATATATATATATATATATATATATATTATATCGTAAAACAAGTCCTGCTGACTGCAAAGCTGTGCTCAACCACAAACCAAGTAGTATGAACAAAAACGTTGAACACAGCACCACAGCAAACCAATAAAAAAAAGATGGCAAAGAGCAGTGTAAAACCCAAATAGACTTTTATTCAAACACAGGTGAGTGCTTTCACTATAAAATCACTTCTTCAGACCATACAAAAAATCATCAGCATCTCAAATATTTAAAATGCAATCAATTAAATAGCTACCAATAAAAACATGGGTATTGTACTTGAATGTTTTTTATTGGCAGCTATTTAATTGATTGCATTTTAAATATCTGAGATGCTGATGATTTTTTGTATGGTCTGAAGAAGTGATTTTATTGAATAAAAGTCTATTTGGATGTTACACTGCTCTTTGCCATCTTTTTTTATTGGTTTGCTGTGGTATATATATATATATATATATATATATATATATATATATATATATATATATATATAATACACTCACTAAATGCATACATTCTTACAGACTCATAGAGGCAGAAATCCACAGTCTAATAAATGAGAACCCTTAGCAGCTCACAGATAGATCCTTGTCAGGTATCCATATATTCATATGTTAAGTATGTTCAGTGCTTAAAGTCCCTGATTAGTCCTGTATCTCATTCCCTTGTTGGTGACTGGACTGCTGCCTGTTTCCACTGTTTTCCATTGGTTACATTCCTTACAGTGACAGAAATGCCATGTACAGTAAGAATCATCTCTGACATACAGTTACTTTCCATATATAAATAAATAAACATACACAAATTCACAATCTAAAACATTTGTCATCTTTTTTACACTTTTACCTTGCCCACAAGGTGTTTCATATACATAATTTACTATAATGACACAAAAACAGTGTTATTTGCATCACCACACAGAACATAGTAATATAGACTAATTAACACAATTCTTTTCAGAGAACAGAAATTCATTTCACAGCATCAGACAATTTCAGTGCTATTAAACTATTTCTTGTATGTTAGTTATTTTTACTTGTTATATATATATATAAGCACTGCCTTTCTTACACTAAATAACTTACACACACTATGTGCCTAGTTCATCCCATTTAAGGAAAGCACACTAAAATGATCATTTATGCACACTGCAGTAAATGTTTAGCAAAACAACAGTCTCATAAGACTCTTTTGGGTTCCTTTAATATCCCTAAATACATTGTCCAATTTGCTTAACTTTCAGCTCCATATGTCCATAACTCCCCCATGCCTGCAAAATCCTTCATTAATAATAGTTCATTTTGTCCCACTGGCAAAATACTGGGTATCATAGTAATAACATCTTCAAGAATGTGCCTAGGCAAACAATAACTCAGTTAAAAAGTCAAGTAAAATAAATAATAATGACCAATATAATAATACTGCCCCATGGCCTTTGACCTTTGATCACTAGTATCTGTCCAGCCACTGTCCATATTGCCGTCTTCTTTTCCACATCTTCATATGCATTCTGTCACTGTAGCTACCTTTATTTTCTCAGCTTATTCACCACCTTTCCCATGTTGTCCTTTCCTTTCTTTCTCCTCCAGTATTCAGTGCAGTACAAGCTCACAGGAATTGTAAAAAGAAGAGGAAACAAAATAGATGCAGGTGATACCCTACTATATAAAAGTGGAGCATGTCCAACAGCTCAGGGTTTGACATGGCCTTGTATGTTAAGCAGAGATCGCCTCTGAGTAGACAATATGCCACAGAGTGGAGCTGGAGTTTTTTTAGATGGTCAGCATAAGGCATCTGCTTTAGGCCTGTGATTCTTTTAGTGAGATATTTCTGCGGCCTTTCCAGCTGTTGCAGATGTCTTGTGAGGTACATACTAAATGAGGCATTCTACTCTATAATGGGTCTAATGAGGGATGAGTACAGTGGGGCAATGACCTCCTTTTTTCTGGATGAAAGGCCCTTAGTGATGAGGTGTGCCACATAGAAGGATTCCCTGACTGTTGTGGCGATGTGGTTATCGAAGGTGAGACCACTGTACACCTGTGTCCCTAAGTCTCTCATCACACTTTTGGTGTTTAGTGTACTGCCACCTATGTGGTAATTCATGGGTACATGTTTTTTCCCAAAGGAGATAACTACATTTCTTGGCATTAAGCTTGAGCCCATGTCTCTGGCACCAAGCATCTGTTTCTGTAAGGCCCTTTTGTAGACTATCCACATCATTTGGGGATACAATAATGGCTCCCAGTTTGCAGTCATCTGCGAACTTTGTTAGACAGAGTCCCTTAGTGTTGGCCTGTACTTCAGAGAAGTAGATGCCAAATAAGAGTGGTCCCAGGACTGAACCCTGAGGTACTCCACTTGTCACTTGTCTAGAGCTGGATTTGTAGTCGGATACTTTTACAGTCTGGGTTCTGTCAGTAAGTCAGTTAGCAACCCATCGAGTGATGTAGGAATTTATACCCAGCTTAGTAAGTTTATCTTTGATTCCAGAGTGGGGGGTGGTGTTAAAGGCCTTGGTGAGGTCCAGATAGGCTGTGTGGACTGCCTTACCCCCGTCCACAGCTCTGGAGACTGATTTGAAGAAGTCAGTCAGGCTGCTGGTGTGGAGCTCCTCATAGAGTGGTCTATTCTACTACCTCATCTTCTTCACCTGTCTATCCCCCTTGCTCTTTATTCTCTTATTCAGATTTCTCAGGTTTCTTTCTGGGACCTGGTCACCAGGTTTCTTCTTCCTCATGTGCCTCATAAAAATTATGCTTAAGTGTCCAGATTTCTCCAAGTCCATTTTACTTGCGTCATATCTTTCAATAGGGACCTACTTAAGCCTGGCATGTTTTCATAACATAACAGTACTTTTTACTGCTGTCTTGTCACTCTCCCTGGTTGCTGGAGAACTGCTAACATTCCCCAGGTGTTTACTGACCTTTGCATAATTTGACTGCTGTTGGAGTTTACTACTACAACTCCACTGGTCTCCTCCCACATTGCTTATCACTCTATCCTTGTCTTGTAAGGAAGACCAGCCCATCACCATCTGTCTCTCTTCTTCAATTATACATTCACCCTCTTTTGCCAGTTCTAGCACTGTGATGTGGGACTCACTGTCCTACAAAGCAACTACCATTTTTGAATTCCATCTATAAATTTTGTATAAATGTGAATCACCTCCAGTACTGTACCAGCACAAATGTCCTGCCAATTCCACATACTCTCAAAAAGGGAAAATAAAGCATTACTGCAGCCACTCCATTCTTTCTCATGGTACAGGGCAACTTGCCACATTAGCAACCATTTGCATCTGTTGCTGAGTCCCTTCAACGTCATGTGCCTTGACTTAATAACCAATGATTGCTTTCCCACTGTATGTATGAACCACCTTGCAGCCCAGATGTTGCAGTGCTATCATTATTGCTTTAATCCAGCATTACGTGAAGATAGCATGATGCAGACCTTCCAATGCAGGTATTTCCTCTATGACTTCTGCTTTTCACAGCTTCCCACTTTAAGATTATAACCTTGGTAGTTTTCTTTAGCTCTTTAATCTCACTTTCTGGTTGCATTGATTAGTGTTCTAACTTTTTGACTCTTGCCAGCTCCTTCCTCAACAGGACTCTCATCACTACGGCCATCCCCTGCTGTTGCTTCAAAATCTCATCAGTTTGGCTACCATTGTGTGAACCTTTTACCCACCAAATCTCAATTTAACTACAATTTCTGATGTTACACTGATTTCATACTGCACTTTTCATTTGTGCATAAGAACTTTGAAACTATTCTCCTAAACAAATGCAGCTATTGCTAATGCTTTATCCTTAGATACACATAAATGTGACTATTGTTAATGCTTTATCCATAGGTGTACATCATCCTTTCATGGCTCAGTATTACTCTCAACTGCAAAAAGTGACTTTATATGTTGATGAACTTCTAAGCTAGAAGCTGTTGTTATTAAAAAAGAACTCCAAAGAAACTTAAATAAAATCTCCATGTGGTTCTGCAAATATGACCAGCAATCTAAGATATACAGAGAAAACCTGATGCTCCCTTGGAACTTCCCAAAACTGTGGATCCCCCTACACCTACATTTTCCTTATTCTTGTGGTAATCCTGTCACCAAGGTGAATAATTATAAGAACCTTGGCGTTTACTTGTACCCATCAATAAACTTCCAACACTACCTCACTCAAAGCCCTACTAATGCTCTAACCCAGTTAAGACATGCTTAAAATAATATGACACCTAATGACTAAATACATAAAAATCTACTTAACTAAAGTAGAAAAAACATTCCATTAGTAGCCCTTTGAAATTCCCAGAACATGCTGAACTGACCAGACCTACTAAGGATCTATCAATTTGTCAAAATAAAAAAAGCTTTCAACATAGATTTTTAAAATCTGCTAACATTCATCTAATTTCTGAAAGACCATCCATTCTCCAGTCGGCATCCTCTGTTTAATAATTTTGCATCTCACCAACCCCTTAAATTGCAACCTTTACCCTCCTACTAGTCCCATAAATAGGTTCATAGGTGATTACTAGGTATGCAGTCTAGGAGACCATTAAGAAGCCTAACCCAGATTCCCAATTGCCCCGGAGCACTGTCTAGTTAAGTTACTTGATCAATGGCACACAGTAGCCAAATGGAGGTTGAAAGATTCAAACTCTGTACCTCTGGATCAAGAAGCAGCTCATTACAAGTGAGATGTTTAGTCCTTTGTGTTAACTGCTAGAGGTAAAGATCTACAACTAGTACAGCTCACCCAATTTATAGACCTTATCTTTTTTAACAACTTATGAATGAGCCTTTATCAGACTCTCATCTCCTGTATGGACTCTAAAATCTACACAATTGCATGTATAGATATACTCATATAATTTAAATCAGCCTTCCTTTATAACAACTTTAACGCCTGTAAATATAACATCCTTGTAAAATTGTCCACTTTTGGTCACATTATAGTATAATAACCTAATCAACATCGCTCCATCTACCTCTTTTTATTTTCTAAATGCTACTACAATTCACCTTATAAATGTTGTTTTTTGTTAATCTAGCTGATACTCTTAACTAGAACTGCTCTGAACAACAACCGTATGCACCAAGTGTACTCACACGCTTGGTCATCTTGAGGCAATACAACATGTTAGTTCTTGCTTGCCTTTAGTTACAAATGGAATCTGCTATCACTCACATCCAGTTTTGATATAACACTATGTATTGTTCATTTATAATATTAATAAATATATAAATTGATATAAATAAACGTAACTATGTGGTAAATGGTTTACCATCACATGTTCGAACGGCACAACGTAATCTGTTCAAAATACTGCTTTCACAAAACCTCCTGCATATTAAGTAGGGCAGAATGTCAAAGTGCATTTAGTGATAAAATTGCATTTGCACTTTTGACAATTAATTTTGTAGCTCATGATTGCTAATCATGTAACTTAACATTTTTGCAAGGGGCAAGCACCCCTGCACCCACCACACCCCCAGCAAATTAAATATTCCAACTCCGAGATCACACTACAGTGGGGAAAAGGGTAACTTCCTGATCTGCAATGTACTGCAATCTTTAGTCAAAACATTGACCACATATGTTCAAATGCACAGTGTCATTCACTGCATTGAACACTCGCAGTAGCGAAGGCTGGCAATACAGGAAGCAGCCTAATGACTTTCAACATTCCCGTGTTCTCCGAACCTTCATTCTACATTTTCATGGTAAACTGTGATAAATATAACAGAAATAAATATAGGTTACACATAATGGAGGGCATGTGCATGAATTACATGATATAAGAGCTTCTGAAGATGATAAATATCAGATACAAAACCAAAATAAACTACTTTCAACTTAAGACAAACATGCACTATAAAGCAGGCTTAGACTTCCCAAGGACTTCCACGATTATTAGATACATGACCATTAGGTAAGAATGCCAGCACAGAACTAAATCACTAATGACAGTGACAGAGAAATATAATCACAACTTTTTAAAGGTATAGCTAAATCTAGTTAGGGAGAACAGAACCTGATATCAGAGAATTGGTTAAACTGAAAGGGAGTAGGTTTGTGGTTAAAATCTTTTTCTCATTAACACAAAGTGCAGCGTCCAATTCTGACCCCAAGTTATTCGTTAGTTTAAAATGGTCCTTTAGGGACATTCACCTACTATTCACTTATAAATCCATAAACAGGTACACATTAAAAGCAACAATTACTAGAAGCAAGCACAAAATAAAATATAACTTAGATGCTATAACTATTGTTCATAAACACCAGGCCAATAGACAAGCAACTAATTCTTTGCATATATTACTGACAGATAAAAAGGCTAATACTTCAGCTCATTGTACTGGGACATAGACAATTCTGATGTCTCAGAAGAAGATGAAAAGTGATGGTTTGTCATAAATGTTAAAACAATTTACTAGTAAGCAGTGTATGTTAACAAAGAATTACAGCAAAGTAGGCAGATGTGATATAATGCCAGAAATATAAAGTTCACTCTTTTGAGCAGAAAATCAGCAAAGTAATTAAGTAATAGTGATTCCAAAGTATATTTTTGCACAGTGCAAGTCACAATATGCAACTGAACGTAACTCTACAAATTGTAGCATGGCTATTTATGTCAGTATTGATTCAAATGCTATAATCAATGCAATAAATTAATATGTAAAACCAAAATAAGTACAAAGACAAGGCTGAGACTTTGACTAAAAACATTCTCTTTAAGTACTCAGTACATTTACCTCTGACCAGTGCTTTTAATTACCAGATAAGCACACCTTCCAGCACAGAAAATATACTGTTTCTTATACTTGTTCCCCCTTTGCAATGTATCTTACCAAAAATGACAAGCAATTAGACAGACCGCAAATATTCCTGACAAGAAAAGATCATAGGACTAAAGGAACAGACCTATCAATACAGGCTGGAGGCCTTGTCCCTGTATTCAGTGTCCTACAGACACCATAGTGGTGATCTGTACCTTGCCTTCTCAGCCATTAAGTCCTAAACTTCTTATTTTCCACAAATCAAACAGTCCTGTGAAAGGTCGAACCAGCAATCTGAATCTGCTTCAGCCAATAAACATCATGGTTGAGAGACAGATGTGTCATGCAAGGACTGTCACATCTCTGGAACAATCTACTTCTCCAGATCAAGTAATGTGACACATTATCATCATTTATGAAGGAATTAGATAAAAGGATGAATACTTATAAATTCACTCCAGGTTTGGCTGCCCTGTTATTCCTTGAAATAGGTGGTAAGGTTTAAGAGTGGGTAGCAGCAAGGTGTAAATAGCCACATGGCTCAATTACTTTGTATTTTTTTATGATTCTGTGATACTACAATGAAATATTGATCATCACATTACAGAATAGTAACAGCTCATCTAAAAGTACTAAATATTTTGTAATACACGGAGCTCACAGTTTACAGTCCAAAACTGGCCAAAGGATAAGCTTATTAAGTACCTCTAACAGCTGTTGTACTTAGGTCTTACACTGTAACATACAGTGCAGACTGGAAAATAGCACACTAGAAATGTTTAACAGCTTTAAAAGCTGCAAGACTCTTCATGCTGTCATGCAAAAAAAGAGACAAGGTAACGTTATTAAAAGCTTTTAAAGGTGTCTATTGCTCAGAGAGGTACTTTGCTTTGGCCCATTGCCTGTGATAACTGTATTACAGATTCCAAATCTGTAAAACATTTTATGCTTATTCCTTTTTAGTGCTTTGGATGAGCTAAATTTCCCTGTGCTACAAACAGTTATAATTGAGTTTCCAGTCATAACTGTATATCACTGTGTTCTCAAAATGGATTCAAGAAATTTGCTCCCAGTGCAAATTTCCTAAATCACTTTCTGAAATACATAAAAAGGTAGTTTAATTGCCAATCCAATTATCATCCCCACTGCAGAGTATCACTAAACAAAAAGATTCCTCCCAACAATGACGAGAAAGACATAGAGCACAGAAAGGCTTAGGACCATTCAGAACAAGTTGATTAGAGACAGTACGGTATTACAAGTTTGTCTACATTAAAGAAGGTATCCCTTCCACAAAAGAAACAAAGCAGAAGCAGAACTTAGTATGTTAGACGTGGTGGACATGTTGGAATGAAGTCTTTGTTTTGTTTTGTTTTTTTTTTGCTTCAGTGTTTATAAATACTGTAATACCAACAAAACTACAAATCCTGATGAAGTTAAAATATGTGGAGCTTTCTATCATGCAAATATTGAAACTGTCAGAAAGAGACAAAAAACCATGACGGATGATGATATTATTCAGGATTTGATAGAAACAACTGTGTTTTATTAATGAATAATATTAGTAGTAGTAATATTTTGTTCCCTGATGCTTTCTGGCCATCATCTCCCTGTAATCTAGTGGCCCATTCATTCCTTTCAAGATGACAGCCACTCCCTGATCATTTGCTCTCTGACAGGTGACATTCAATCACAGAGCCATAGTTCTAACAAACCATCAGGGCCTTTTCTGCTTATGCCTTAACCCCACCCCATGGTGGTTGAAATGAGCAGCTACGTTACCACAGAAGGCCCAACTATACCCTCAAACCTATGCTTCCTTATGCAAATGAAGGGCACCATCACTGGCTTGGCTGGACCAAGCTCACATCCCTGGTCTACAACCCCTATTTATTTATTTATTATTATTTATTTATTGACATTTGTTAACTGGGTTTGTCCAGCTGGCCCAAACACCCATTTTCAGTGGAGACCCGAGGAGAAAAGCTCCAGTTAGAGACAGTTTAAAATACATGGAAGTTCAGTTTACAGTACATAAAATTTCAATTTCAAATGCATAGTAATTCACAGTGTAAGATGGAAAAATTAGGAAGGTACATCAGAACAGGAGATGTATAGACATTTTATTTTTTTGTGGTACATGTTTAGCAATACAGCTGTCAGAGCTGCAACCTTTTGTTGCTTGCAGGTCTTCACCTGCATGGTGGTGGCGATTGGTGAACTTGGACTACCAATCCCTCCCCCAGGATAAGTGAGCCATCATTATCTGCTTACCCCCACCCTACCCAACATGTTCCATGCTTTAGACACTAGAAACAGGATTTGCTTTGCAAATTATATTTAATGGATGGTATTATTAACTTAAGATTCATTCAAATACTGTACGTATCGTTTAATTCACAACATATACGGGTCCAAGATAATACAAGAGGCTGAACCTCAGCATAAATTCTGCTGCTGAAGAATTTCAAAATCTAAATGGACAAATACTACAACTTGTACTAAGTAGTGATGTCATGATTTTTTATGATGAAATCCAAATGCTGATGATGATACTCTGATAGCATTTCAGAGAATGAGAAAATATGGTTCAGTTCTGAACAAAAATATGTTCAAAAATTGTTTATAGAATTTTATGTTTTGATTTAATTTGCTCAGTATATAACTTTATTTTTACATGAATTTATTTCCTTTGTTAATTGAGTAAGTGAACTGGTCCAACAGCTAGACATTTTCAGTCATGACCTAGGGTATCAGTGAAAAACAAAAAACGCCATACAAAAAAGCTATCATCTTAACAAATGTCAAATCAAAATATATAAATTACAAAACAGAATACTGACAGCATGTTGAGCAACCTAAGTGGATTTTACAAATAGTGATAGGTTCTTCAGACTAGACAAAAACATTTATATAGGACATATGGATTTGTTCAAATCATTGGAATAGCACAACAAACCCATTTAAATAGAATAAAACAGAATTAATAAATAATTAAAAATGAGCAACAGCAGTCAATATTACCTTTTGATACACCAATGAATCCAAGAATGCTGCATATTATTATCTATTTTTGCATAATTCAGCCTAACATATACCGAAATCCGAAATCTTCATAAGCTCAGATAATATTAGTAAATAAATGGAGCAACCTGCTCCTCCTTGTGCAATTACACGTACATCTTTCTGTGAAATGAGCATGTAAGTATTTCTGAAACGTGGTAGGGTCTCACTATTTTCAATGCTTTGTAAGATGTCAGTTCAAATAGTGGATCAGTTTTGAAAAACTATTTTCTCCTGCTGCTAGAGTGTACAAAGCTCTTTGCAGCTGACACCTATCCTGTCTTTGTATGTATTAGCCTGTACATTTCATAAAAAGCTTGCTAACAATCTGTCATTTGACTCAGAGAAAGTTGCTATAAACCACTGGGCACTCCACCAAAAGTCTTTATAGAAGCAAAAAGTCTTCTGTGGATGATAGCGTGCCAACTTTATTCCAGCTTTCACAGCTGTAACAGAAAATATAAATTAGTTAACTAAAAGGTCAACTTAAGTTCTGAAGTCTAGGATGAATCAAAACATTGGAGAAAAAGTAACTGTTTAGCATTGCAAACATGATGTAGTTTGACACAGGTAAAGAAATGCAATTGACAGTGGATGCCAAGTCCTGTGTGTGTAATGGTCTCATACTATCATAAAAACATCACAGTAAAATAACAATAACTTATGCAATAATTGTTCTAGCAGTTACAGACAACAGATTTTGACAGAAAAATAATGCTTTAGCATGGAGTTGTGAGCATTTCAATTTCTGTTTAAACGGTCATCCATTTAAATTCTGACAGCTGACAAAGAACTACAAAGCATATTGAACAATCAATGCCCCTGCCAACAAAAAACATGTGGTTTGAGGCTGCAGCTATATTCCTTCAAGATTTTACACAAAAATGAAAAGATATCCTGCTGGCTAGGCTTACGTAGGCCCTCGGGCCGATAGCCTAGTAACTACCTATGAACCTATGACTACATATTTAGATAGTTTTACCTGTAACATCTTTGGAAAACAATCAAAAATCAGTGATGGTTGAGGGGATGGAAATAATAAGAAATAGAGATAAATGCTTTTTTTTGCAAGGAAGTACCTAACCAAGCTTAGCACAATTAGATTTTAATAACATTTGTGTCTGAAGAAATGTATTACAGTGACTTGAACATTCAGAAAACTATTCGTCAAAGGAGCAGAAAAAGAGCCACACAATTAAAGCCCTTAAGCGATACACAGTGTCATTTTTATTTAATTTGTTAACTAGGTTTTGATAACATTGTGTCTCCAGAAAATGATCATAGTGCTTTTAGGGTCTATATTAGATCAGCGAATGCTTAAAAAAGCGAACGCTGATTGATCGAACTTATGTAAGAGAAAGCTTACAATCTTGCACTGTCAGAACAGTGATTTTTTTTCCTAGGGAAAATAATCACTGATCCAAAACACATACACACAACACAAGCATACCAAACAAACAGCAATCCACACACATACACTTAAAATCTTACACCTAACCCTACACTAAACTATATACACACACCACTAACTATCCACTTACATTAACCCAAACCCTAACCCTAAAGTCCGTCGCTATCGCACACACACCTCACCCGCTCCCTAACCCTAACTCACCTAACCCGCCCTAACCCTCACATCCACACAATTGCACATATACCTAACCCACGCCCTAACCCTAACTCACCTAACCCGCCCTAACACTCATATCCACACAATCGCACACTTACCTGAGCCCGACCTGTAACTTTCCACCACAGCACTGAAAATACCGAAGCAACAAAAACTGACAACCAAATTCTTTCCCTAGGAAAAAATTCGGGTTTCTGTTACTTCGATATTTTAAGCTTTCGCTTACATAAGTTCAATCAATCAGCGTTCGCTTTTTTAAGTGTTCGCCGATCTAATATAGACCCGTGCTTTTAACCTTCTGAGAACTATATTTCAAAGCAGCAGAAAATCAGCAACACAAATAAAATAATAGTGTGGCATTATGGAATGTAATGTTTATTTCATCTGGTAACAAGACATGCACATTGGTCAATTTTATACCAGTTTCTTTTTTAACAAGACCACTAGGTTAGCATTAAATGCAGTATGAGTTCACTGAAAGACATTGAGTAGGTATTTATTGTACCATGTTTTTCCCATTTTCAGTTAATGAAACCTGACTTAAAAAAGTAAAAGAATGAGACAGAAACATGGGAATGGGTTGGACTTGCCAATGACCCCCACCCCACAGGACCAATGTGATAGCCTGCTCCTGAGATTTTGCTGAAAGGAGAATGGATAATTCAGATTCAGTTAGCCATAGGTTGATGAAAACTGTCTCAACAAAGTTACACACATGCACACATGCGCACACACACACACACACACACACACACACACACACACACACACACACACACACACAGACAGTATAAGGGGCTGTGGTGTGTAACTCATGAAAAATGCTAAAGTCCTCAAGCTACAAGATATCAGAAGATTCATTATCACGCAAACCACACCCCATGTATTGCATTTCTACATTTTGTTCAGTTTTGTACACAGAATTTCAGAAGGCAGCCTTAATTGCCTAAGTTTTGTTAAATACAGCTTTAGGTATTTTGCTTAGGTTTTGGTGAATGGGGTGTCTCATTGGTGACTTTGTAGTCTCAAACTAAGAAATTAATTATTCTTTTTTGTGTGATGACAGCTCTTTTTCATATGTTTTAGTAATGTAATCAGGATTATGCTAAGATTTACAGTTATACTTTAGTTACAGGATCATAGGAGTTACAAGGCAACTGAGTCATGAGGCCATTTCCACTTTTCCAGTACCCACTTTTAAGCCTTCCCTCTCATTTCAAAGCAATCTAAGCCCGATATACAAGGGTGAAATTGAGAACATCCATTCAGTTGTCCTGCTTGTTCCAGTGAAGGTGTAGGTGTTGAATGAGAACTCCATCCTTTCTCTTAGTTTTATTTATTTGTAGAAGTAGATTTTAAATCTGTGACCCTGGTGTTAACTGGATTTTCAGATTTTTTTTTTTGCACTATAGGAGTTCTTGGATTGTTGGATACCTTATTGCACAATAAGCAAGGTACCTGTCTCTGCTAAGGATTCTATAAGAAAAGGAATACATGGATAAGACCACTGATGTATATATGTAGCTCAGGCTTTTAGCCCCCTTTATCTTTTCAGGTACAAACCTCTGGGAGCTTAAGATTTTTAGATTGTTTATTTTTAATGTATTTAGACAGTAATTCTGTTTTGTGACTGTCTAAGGATTGACAGTTTATGTTCTAATGTTAACGAGTCTCATTTCAAGTAGTTTGTTTTGGAGCGGATTGTGTGTGTGGATTTTGTGTGTGCAGTATGTGAAGTTGCTATTTAAACTTATAATAAATGGAGAAGCTGGACACGACTTTTATTCATTTATTTATTTTATTTTACTGACTGTTTTGTAAAAGTAAATGTAGATTTTTGCTTGGGGAGGAAGTTGTTATCAGTATACCTGGATGTTTTGGATGGTTTACATTTCTGTGATTTGTGTGCACAACTGTTAGCTGTAACTTTTTTTTTTAATGAGTGCTATAAGTATGTCAGGTTAGGGGAATTTTACCAGCTCTGTTGAAGCTGTAGATAAATTGATGATAATGCATTGAGAGTGCACTTAAATGGCTGATGCAGTAACTGGGGTACCAGGGTTACAGACCAAATGAAGTTCTCACTCGTAATGGCCTTCACCATCACATGTCAGACACTCAACAAGGGAAATGAGAAATACATATAAATAACAAATCCATATGGCCACAAGTATGGCTCTCCACTGCCATACCTCAGTCTCTTCTCGGACAACAGGAGGGTCACACTTTAGGAGTGGGGTGTTATGTGGGACCCTACCATCTGAGATCAAGGAGTGGTACTGGTAGTAGATGCTGGTCTGTCCCACAGAGGCCAAATAATTAAAAAAAGCTGTAGGTAAACAAGTTATCACTATGCAGTTCACCTGGTACACATCTTTATTACTTCTCCTTTTAATGATGACAAGAAGAATAATTTGGAAGTAGTACTTTGATCACAACTGATTAGGAAGACAGCATGCTTAAAATGCTTTACTCATCTAAAATGTTTTTACATTGTTTTTGCAATGCTGCAAGGCCCCCTGCACCCATCCCTTTGGGCTTTGCTCCCACACCCCCTTAGCTCAATATACTAACTACATGATCCAACAATAAGAGACATGAAAAAATCCCCAATACATTGTGCAGCATTCTCACACAAAGAGCAGTGCTACGGTACATGCTCCCCATTACAGTCTGCAGCATTCTCACACAAAGAGCAGTGCTACAGTATGCGCTCCCCAATACAGTGTGCAGCATTCTCACACAAACAGCAGTGCTACAGTACGCACTCCCCAATACAGTGTGCAGCATTCTCACACAGACAACAGTGCTATGGTACATGCTCCCCAATACAGTGTGCAGCATTCTCACACAAACAGCAGTGCTACGGTACATGCTTCCCAATACAGTGTGCAACATTCTCAAACAAACAGCAGGGCAACATTACATGCTCCCCAATACATTGTGTAACATTCTCACACAAACCGCAGGCTTATGGTACATGCTCCCCAAAACAGTGTGCAACATTCTCACACAAACAGCAGTGCTTCGGTATGTGCTCCCTAATACATTGTGCAGCATTCTCACACAAACTGCAGGGTTATGGTACATGCTCCCCAAATACAGTGTGCAGCATTCTCACACAAACAGCAGTGCTTCGGTATGTGCTCCCCAATACGTTGTGCAGCATTCTCACTCAAACTGCAGTGCTTCAGTACATGCTCCCCAATACATTGTGCAGCATTCTCACACAAACAACAAGGTTATGGTACATGCTCCCCAATACAGTGTGCAGCATTTGCACACAAACAGCAGTGCTACGGTAGGTGCTCCCCAATATAGTGCACAGCATTTTCACACAAGCAGCAGTGCTACGGTACACACTGAACAATAGGAGCAGACCTGAGGAAACAGAACAGCATAACATTGGGCAAAAGTTATATTTATTTATTCATTTAGTTATTCATTCATTTATTTATTTACATTTGTTAACCTGGTAGTGTCCGGGTGGAAAAGCAACCCATTTTTAGAGGAGACCCAGAGAGAAACGCTCCAGAGCCAAAGTACAAAAAAAATTACAAAATTTCACAAAGATTTACAAAGAATATACAAAAAAGTTCAACAGTTGCCTATAGTCACAATTTACAAAAAGAGAATGCAAAACAGAAAACATTACATTTGCTAAGCCTTTCTGCAGTCAGTATTATGAACTCATCAGATACATAACATAATTAAAATAAACCATTGTGGTATTATCTTATGGTGAAAGTAAGACAAGGATGATTTAGGTTCATAGATTCATACTAAGCTAACTGCCCTTGCGAGCCATTTTAAGCTTAGCCAATTATCCCTTGTGAGACTCAAGCCCTGCACCTTGTGTTTGTAAGGCAAACACCTTAACCATTAGGCCACCCTCCCAACACTAGCAGGAAAGAAAAGTTGATTGATGACATGAGAAACTAGCCAGGAACTATCCACTCTTGCTTCTACTTCCCAATTTAAAAAACATCTTAAACAACATCTTAAATCTCACTGGCTTTGTCCATGCTCTAACCCTGACTGACATCTTATTCCCCTTCTTGCTTTCTCTACACTTCTCTTCCATACTATTTCTTTGATGCTTACTTTGTAATATATATATATATATATATATATATATATATATATATATATATATATATATATATATATATATATATATAAAACAATTATATATTATTGTCTTTGTTTATCTCTCTGTTATTGATATTAACTTCAACCTACTAAATGACATTACTATTTTTGTTCTTACCAACACAGACAATGTACTGTAACTTGACTAATTACTAAATACTGTATTCTTTGTCACTTCTAGTGCTTGGAGCTTTTCTCCCTGGGCCTCTACTGAAAATGGACATATATCCAGTTAGACTAGCCCGGTCAACAAATGTAAAATAAAAAAATAAATAAATTATACAGCCAGACTGGAGGCAAAGCTCTCTCAACCCCGGACTCTAACTGACTGTCAAAAGGAGAAGGGTAATACTTACAACACACCACCCGTCTCAAATAGACACAACAAACCAACACAGGCAAATAACACACATAAATGCATGAAAACATACTTGGAGGCTCTAAATAAAAATCTGCAAAGCAACAGAGACCTCCAAAGCAGACATCCACGCAACCTCCACAACCCATCACCAACCATGAAACACATACTTCACATAATCAGTGTGCCATGCAATCACAGCCCTTAATGCAAAATAACATACCCAACACACTAGTAATAGGTGACTCTATAGTCAGGCACACTGATGTCCCACTAACTAGGCTGGACAAGGAGAAGGTTACAGTTAACCGCCTGTCGGGCGCCAGGATCCGCCGCATAACACAAGCACTCAGGTCACTCCAGAACAAGTACAAATACAACTCTGTCATTGTACATGTTGGTGTGAATGACCTGAGACGTACCTCCCTGGACTACATGAAAAGAGACATGGAAGAGCTCTCTGATCATGTAGCCCAGGCTGGTATGACCCTGACCCTGTGTACCATCCTGCCCTCACCAAGAATAATGCCACAGTATAAAGAAAAAATGATCAACTTCAACAACTGGCTAAGTTTCTGATATCATTCAAAGGGGATCCAGTATCTATCTGCCTGGGATGACATGCTCGACCAGCCACATTGCTTTGCAAGAGATGGCTTGCACCTGTCACCCTTAGGCTTTCAAATACTGGCAAAGGCTCTTGCCGCCCCCATACTGCCTTTTTTAGGCAAGGCTCAAATGACAAACCCACCACCGTAAATAGCACAAGTAACCAAAAACTGAGGGTAATGCTACTCAACACCAGAAGTCTAAACCTCAAAATGCATGCACTCGAGGCACTCCTCAGTATGGAGAACACTGATATCTGTGCAGTAAAAGAAACCTGGTTTAAGGCTCCAGAGAGCACCCCAGCACTACCAGGCCATAACTCATACCATACCTTTCGGCCACAGAACCCGGACCGAAACACAAATGGCGGGGTGTGTATCCATATTCATCAAGGATAATCACACCTCCAGGTTAGTGGTGCAACACAATGCATCAGAGATCATCCAAGTGCAACTAACAATGGGCAAAACTGCAATCCAAACTGTAGCTTGATACAGATCACCCACCATGTCCCAGGACCCCCATTCCACATTTCTGGAGACACTGGGAAATATAAAGGTCCTACCAAACACCCTAATACTGGGTGATTTCAACTACCCAAATATTAACTGGGAGAACTACTCAAGTACTAACTCCCTTGCCCAACGCTTCCTAGAATTTATAAACTTGAACACCCTGGATCAATTGGTCAACACCCCCACCAGAGGGAACAACATATTGGACCTGGTCATCAGCAACATGGGCGACCGGTGTTCCACACCTGACATCAACCCCTCACTGGTTAGATCAGACTATAGACTAATCACTCTGGGTATTCATATTCCACCCCCAACCCCACTCAAGAAAACCACAGTGAAAAACTTTTCAAAAGCAAACTTCACATTGCTTAAGCCCGAGGTAGAAAGGTTCAGAGGCCCCACGCCAATGGACAATGCTGTCCAAGCTGTTGAAACCTATACAAAGGCACTCTATGATCATCGTGCCATCCCAAGTAAAACCAAGACTCACTCCTCTAAGAAAAGGAAACCAGTCTGGTGGACCCCTGCCATAAACAAGCTCTACAATAGAAGGAGGAAACTAGTACAGATAAGAGCAAAATCCCTAGAAGGAAAGACATCCCTGATCAGTATCAGCAAGAAACTATGATCCCTCATTAAATCATCCAAGGCTAGCTTCGAAAGAAAAATTGCCAAGGACTCCAAAGATAACCACAAAGCGTTCTTCAGCTATGTCAAGAACCAAAGTGGAAACTCTCAGATCTGCTGTGAGTTGGTGCAGAATAGCACAAAATACACTGAACCAACTGATATTGCCAACATTTTGGCAGACAGGTTCAGTGCAAACTTCACACCCCTCTCACCCCCTAAAGGGCCCATAACTATACCAAAAGAATGTAAGGCCCCAGCAATCACTGACACACAGGTTAAAACAGCCCTATCCAAAGCCAAAAACACAGCCTCAAAGAGACCGGATGGTGTCCCAGGCTGTATCTTACAAGAGTTCCAAAAAGAACTCACCCCTCACCTAAACACACTGTTTAAACTCAGCCTCTCTACAGGCTATGTACCCACAGAGTGGCGCACAGCAACAGTTATCCCACTCCACAATGGTGGCGCCACAATGGACCCCAGAAACTATCGCCCTATAAGCCTGACTAGCCTGGTCTGCAAGGCTATGGAGCGCATCATCATGGAACTCATTAACAGAGACATTGGGAACCTCCAAAATTTGGACCCCACCCAGTTTGGTTTTGTTAAGGGCAGATCATGCCTCCTAAACCTGGTGGACTTCTTTGAGACAGTTACCAAGGCATTAGATGAGGGTAAGGAGGTCCACAAAGCCTACCTAGACCTCGCAAAGGCTTTCAACACCATTCCCCATTCTGGTATTATAGACAAACTCACCAACCGGAACATTAACCCCTACATCACGAGATGGGTTGCAAATTAGCTCATGGACAGAACCCACACGGTTAGAGTTGCAGATTCTAGGTCCGACTCTAAAACAGTTACAAGTGGCGTCACCCAGGGCTCAGTCCTAGGACCCCTCCTATTTAGTATATACTTCTCAAAGGTACAAGCAAGCACAGGAGGACTTTGGCTGACCAAGTTCACAGACGACTGCAAACTAGAGGCCATAATTGATTCTCCGGCTGATACAGACACCCTCCAGAAGGGTCTCACTGAGACGGATACCTGGTGTCAAAATCATGGCCTCAAGCTGAATGCCAAAAAGTGCATAGTCATCCCCTCTGGAAAAAACAAAGTACCCATGAACTACCACATAGGTGGTAGTCCCCTAAATACAGAAAAAGTAATAAGGAATCTGGGGACCCAAGTAGATAGCAATCTCTCCTTTGATAATCATATTGCCAAGGTGGTTAGAAAATCCTTCTACATGGCTCACCTAATCTCAAAAGGGTTCGCATCCAGAACAAAGGAAGTTATTGTGCCTCTCTGCTCATCACTTATTAGACCCATTATAGAATACAATGCCCCATTTGGGATGTACCTTACAAGACACCTGCAACAGCTGGAAATACCACAAAAGTACCTCACCAAGAGGATTACTGGCCTCAAACAGAGGACCTATGCAGCCCGACTAAAGAAACTCCAGCTGTACTTAGTTGCATACTGCTTACTCAGAGGTGATCTCTGCTTGACATACAAGGCCATGTCCAACCCAGAATTGATGGATATGCTCCACCTAAAAAAAAACAAATACCTGAGAGCCACACGCTCTAGGGATATAAACCTTACCACAGCGATAAATATGACATGCTGGAGGGATAGATTCCTGTCCCAGAGACTCACCATGCTTTGGAACAAGATTCCAATGTACATCAGACAGAGCCCGTCACTAGCACTCTTCAAGAGAAACCTTGACGAGTGGATGGGAAACAGAAAATTTAACCTGGGGATCACTGCAGTGGCTCTTCTGGACAGAGGCACAGGGAACTAATGGCTCTGCTGGTCAGAGGTACAGGGAACTAATCTAAGGGGGTGACGAAAGCCAACACACTCTGGCTAGGCTTATAAATGCCCTTGGGCAGATAGCCTAGTACTTACCTATGAATCTATGAACATAAGAACTATACACATTTACTTATTTATTTACCTTTGTTAACCGGGTAGTGTTCCACTAGGTTGGAAACCTGTTTTCAGTGGAGACCCGGGGAGAAAAGCTCCTTAACAGAACACATTAGTTAAAGTACAAGTATTTAGCAACAAATATGACAAAAATGCACGTTCTAAGTTCAAACTAGGAATACAAGGTATAGCAGAGGTTTTACATAGTGTGCAAAATAGGTGAGGAAAAATTAGCTATATAATGTATACAATCTTGACAATCCAAATCAGAACTGTTGAAGCTAACAATAGTATATCATGTTCCACAAGAAAATAGAGACATAGTATGCAAGTTATGCAATATATGGGCAGTAATAGGAAGTGTCATGCCAGGGATGATCAATAATAGGGAGAGAGACTACCCAGGGGAAATGCAGGGACAAAGCCAATTAGTACTTAGATACTCTTTCATGGTAGTTTTAAATGTGGACAGGTTGGGATTTTTTTGATGTGCTGAGATAGATGATTCCAGTCCTTGGCTATTTTATAGGAGTAGAGGGAATAGCCGTGATAGTTGTCAGGCTGGGCAACTTTTAGCATTAGTTTGTTGGATGACCTAAGGAGCCTACAGTTAGAGTTAGGTTGAATTAGCTTTGAAAGAGCCGGGCAGTCTGTGGGGCTGTATATGATATTATGGACAAAAGAAAGTTGATTTATTGCTAATAGGTTGTGGAGTTCAAGCCAGATGAGTTGTCGGAGAGCTGTGCAGTGATGGGTTTTATGGGGTTGATTGGTGGCAAATTTAGTTATTTTGTTATAGCAGGACTCTAGTTTGTTGAGGTCAGTTTTGGATAGGTTGGTAAATATCTGAGAGCTGTAGAGGAGGGTGGATAGCAAGTGTGATCTTGCAGTTCCAATTCTAGCTTTCTGTGTCAGATAGGGTTTAACCCTATAGAGAGTGCCGAGTTTGGAGTGGACTTTTTTTTATTTTCAGGCAGATATGTTTATCGAATTTTAGTGTATTGTCTATGGCAATGCCAAGTAGCTTGGTCTGATTGGTGGGTTCGATGATTGTACCATTGGAGGAGGTTATAGAGAAGGGTGGTGTGCTGGGTTTGGATGAATTGTTAGAAAATATCATGAGATTGATTTTGTTTGGGTTGAGGATGAGTTGATGGCTGGTGAGGTAGTTTTCATGTCCTGGAAGGAGGTTTGCATTTTGTGTTGGAGTGCTTTAGGGGAGTGGGCTGAGCAGATAAGAGAGGAATTGTCGGCATATTGGATGACGGTGGCATGTTTGGTGGCAGTATTGAGGTTATTGGTAAATATGGTAAAGAGGAGGGTCCCAAGTATGGAGCCGTTGGGTACCCCCGTGGTGACTGGTAGTAGTGGAGAGAGATCGTTTCCCCATTTAGTAGCCTGTTGATGGTTAGATATATAACTGTGGAACCATGATAGTGGTGAGGCATTCAGATTATAAGTGGAGAGTTTGATGAGTAGTAGTTGATGCGTTACTGTGTCAAAAGCT